>NW_010555545.1:46999-56231 GCF_000687285.1 Phaethon lepturus
AGGGCTGTAGGGCTTCTACGGTATCTAAGAAAGGGGGTGGGTGGGTTGGGGGGGGGGTGTGTGTGTGTAAAATGGCATGCAGCATTTGCGGCCAGAGCAAGGAGTGAGAATATGTGAAAACAACTCCACAGACACCTAGGTCAATGAAGAAGGAGGGGCAGGAGGTGCTCCAAGCACTGGAGCAGATTCCCCTGCAGCCCATGATGAAGACTATGGTAAGGCAGGCTGTGCCCCTGTGGCCCACAAAGCTCCACAGTGGAGCAGATCTCCACCTGCAGCCTGAGGAGGAACCCACGCTGGGGCAGGGGGATGCTCGAACGAAGCCGGGACCTTGTGGGAAACCTGCACTGGAGCAGGCTCCTGGCAGGTCTGTGGACCCGTGGAGAGAGGAGCCCACACTGGAGCAGGTTTGGTGTCAGGGCCTGTGACCCTGGGGGGCACCCATGCTGGAGCAGTCTGTTCCTGAAGGACTGCACCCCATGGAAGGGACCCACACTGGAACAGTTCATAAAGAACTGCAGCCTGTGGGAAAGACTCCTACTGGAGAAGTTCATGGAGAACTGCCTCCCATGGGAGGGACCCCACAATGGAGCAAGGGAAGAATGTGAAGAGTCCTGCCCCTCAGGTGGAAGGAGTGGCAGAGACAATGTGTGATAAACTGTGTGATAAACCCCATTCCCTGTCCCCCCAGCACCACACGGGGAGTGAGAGAGAAATTGGGAGCAAAGAAGAAGGGAGGGATGGGGTGAAGGTGCTTTAAGATTGGTTTTATTTCTCATTATCCTACTCTGATTTTGATTGAGAAATGAGTTCAATTTATTGCCAAAACTGAGTCTGTTTTGCCCATGACAGTAATTGGTGAATGATCTCTCCCTGCCCTTATCTCAACCCACAAGCCTTTTGTAATATTTTGTCTTCCCTGTTCAGCTGAGGAGAGGGTGTGCTAGAGAGGCTTTGGTGGGCACCTGGCATCCAGCCAGGGTCAACCCACCACACAGTGTCTCCAAGGCATCCCACTCTGAGCCACTGCAAATAACCTGTCCTTTGTCTCCAGGTCTGAGTGTCCTTTGAAAGCTCTGGTAAGTGTGTTTGGGTTTTGAAGACCAACTAATACAGGTCATGCTGCAAGCCCCTTCCCTTGCTCTGCACTGACTTTTGATGCCTCCGTATGTTTCCATTCACCTTCCACTGACAGCATTTTTAGCCTCTTAATATTATCTATAATTACTGCCTCATCTTAAGGCCCACAAATCTATGAATTTACACTGAAATAGTCATATGAATTAAGTTTGCTTTGTATTTAAGTATACAGAAAAGCATGATTGCAAAGATTAGAAAAGTTTTTTTTCATGGTAAATATCAACATTAGAGATTTTTAAATGTTTTCTTAAAATCAACATACACTACTAAAACAGTAATAATTGCACAAGCAGCATCTACAACAACTGTTTCAAACTAAAATGGACTTAGGTTTTGGTTTACTTCTGCAATAATGAAGCTAAATTCGGCATCCAGGAAACACGATACTCTCAATAGTGATTTCTTCCACTTTGTGAAAAAGAATCTTACCTTTCCTTGTTTGACAATATAGTAGGGATTACTGCGAGAAAATCCAGCACTTTCAAGAAGATTCATTACATCATTTTTCCTGAAATGTTATTGTGAATCTATTAAAAACACTTACAGTAAAAGTGACAGCTGTAAAAATCCAGTAAAGTACTACAACTACACATCACATACTACAACCACTGTGTGCAATGCATGCTCTGTTTGAGGAAGTTTCTTTATTTGATAATAGATAATTCTAAAATGAAATGAGAGAATAAAAATGGAAAATACCTAAATACTATAGTGCTGGAAAGATATTAAGAAATAAGCACCTTGAAGCAAACAGGAGGCAAATACAGGTAAAGATATCACAAGGAAGGATATGAAACAACCTAAAGTCTGGTAACTCTTCTATTTAAAAAAGCCCTGAAAGAAATATTATATATGCAGTTAAACATCACGTTAATGAATAGATTAAACTGCAGATTCAAAGTCTGCTGTCTATCACACAAGGACTGATGTCCTTGCTGTCAAACTACCAGTACTCAGTACTACATGACTAAATTAGTATTGCTCATGGAACTCATGAGGAATAATTTATTTCAGGCTAGGGATGCAAGTGTTCAGTGCAACTAGAGAATTTTACAGAAATACTACTAGTCTCATTCAGCTAAGGAAAAGAAGTACCTACGTGACCATTTTCTTGTCTAAGAAATATTGGTCCTTCTTGGCTCCAATGACTCTGCGAAGTGAGACTTCTTCTTTATCAATCTTAAGAAAACAAAACCCAGTAAATTGAACTGCTTGCAATAAGTATGTATAACTAATCCAGAACGTTTATGGTACACCTCTGGTAAAACTGACTCAAAAGCAGTTACCATATTGAAGACTTCTATAATACTGAGATACTAGAGTCTGAAATTATTATCATCTATTCCTGAAGTAGTGTATTCAACTTACCGGTAATCTGTTGTCCGAATTGTCAAATATAATTTCCACAAACGCTGAAATAACACGAGGACCAGTACCTTCCTAAGGAAGGAGATATTTTGGTTAGATAATTCCCATCTCAGAAGGATTTTGAGCTCATTCATCTCCCCTTTTCCCTGACAATCCCAGTTCCCCCTTCCTTCTGAGGATTTGAGAGTCAAGAGCATCTATGTAAGATTCAGTACATATGTTTTTATTTCCGAAAATCTTGGATACACATTCACTGGTGTGCATTATCAGCATAATGTATTAATTTGTAATAAATTTCCTTTTGCCAAAGGAAAGTAAAAAATTGATGCTTCCAAAATAATTAGCTAAAAATATCCACAGCCCAGCAATTTACTATTTTTGTAGTAAAATTCAAAGGCATTAGCTCATTTTTTTAGTCTTGTTGTTATACACCTTCACTTACATGCAACAAAGCCAGTCTCTGCTCTGGGCGAAGATGACTAAACTCATCACTGAGAACAAACTGAATTGCTGTAATAAAATAGCAAAGAAAGAGAAGATTTATTCCTTCCTTTAGGGAGATATGCAGCAGTTTAACTCAAAACATACTGTTTCGCTGTTGTATAGTACAGTCATGCCATGGCTAGTATCTTACAATGCTTCTTCATTAAAGCCCTTAATCTGCTGGATCTATCTGATCTATCACTCAGCCAGCTGTACACTACAATTTCTCTGAAGAAATCTCATTGTCACCACCTTACTAGTTCACTTCATACGGATTAACAGTGCTGCACAAGTAGGGGTTCATGACATTTCCTCTACAAATACATAGCACAGGGGCTAGGTTAAAAATACTGCTACAATACTTAACACTTGGTAGCACATAAAGACTACCATCACAAAGATCACTAATAGCTTTGACTAGCATCTTTGCTCCTCCACTGATGCTCCCACCGCACAAAGTCCCCCTCATAACCATACGTTAAAAGGTTGTATAAGCTGTGCCATACTGCTATGGAATCACTTAGAATTTAGCCACTAAGAATGTCTAATGTAACTGCAAATATCACAATCACCTTTCAAGGTAGGTGACTTTTAGAATCAGTTTCCTCCTGTAAATACTTTTTTTTTTTTTTAAATGGCAAAAATTCTTAGAAGGCCCTTAGTAAGAGAAGCCAAATACTGGGGAAAAACCTGAAAGTAGGTATTGAACAAGCGTATTGAGATCTGCCTTTCATCACTGTCAAGTAATCACCGATCTACAACTCCTTGTTGAGGAGGAATATTTGGTAAACCAACTTCTGGCATAAACAGACAAAGAAACTTGGTATCATCAGCATCCCCATGCTATTATATTAAGAAATCCATGCTCACCATAAAAAAAGTTGCTTTTTCCAGATCCATTTCTTCCCACTGAAAATTAAAACAAAAAGTATGACCTCAAGTTGAGGTAAGTTAACACTGCAACGTACATTAAATTTTGCATATAAATATTCAAGAACAGAACCCAAATATAACACAGCCAAACAAAATCTCAAAGGAATGAGGCAAACTTAGTAGGTGGATCACTTAGTCATTGTATGACAACAAAAGAACAGTCCTTTCCCCACTCAAACACATTACAATGACTTACAAACTCCAACACTATTCCACAGTGAGAATAATCGTTAAACAAATCCTATTTATTGCCACCCTTTTTAATACTGATCTCCTGGTGGGATAAAAACAGTAGACTTAGATCAAATTATTCTGGCCCCACCATAAATTTTTTATATTTAACCAAAGGAAACCACTTGGCAGTACATTCAGGTTGACTGTATGAACTTCAGCCAGCGTATGAACTTCTTAATACTCCAGTTCCTAATTCAGCAATGTTCTGTTTTAAAAAGACTGGAAGAAGTAGTACTATTTCTATTTTGAAAAAATAAAGGTATAAGAACACTTCACTACACTAACAGAAAGAAACCACAGTGTTTATTCTGATGTTTCAGCAAGGCTCAGTGTCTTATCTTTAAGATCAGCACCTACTGTATTAATTTCAAAACCGCTTGCCTTCCAGCAGCAATAAGCATCCCAGGCTTTTTCTTCATCCTTTTCTGCCTACATGCCCTCCAGATTCACTACATCCCCAAACATACTTGGGATTGCTATGAGGTCTTTAAAAAGGCACAAAATAGTGAAGCCGGATGTTTTTTTCCTTTTAAAAACACTAATACCTGGATAAAGTTTTAGCTCATGCTGAAGTAATATTACCTAATAAGACATGCTATATGCACATTTTTTCCAGGCTCAGAGCAAACCCTGGCTACTAATTTTTTATGTCCAAAATTGACTGCTTTCTGTTGGGTCAGCAGTCTCAAAGTTGCTGCACAATCATTAAAATCAATGCAAACGATAAGGCAGGAGCAGGCATCCATGAGCAAAAATAGGAAGAGGCATGAGAATGGTCGACAACATGTTGTTAGATTATGTGTTACTTATGGAACTACACTTTCAAACTTTTAACATTTTGATAGTCCACATTCCAGAAATTTATTCCTCCAAAGCTAGAGGAAAGAGGATCTTCTTCTCTACAGTAGTTTAAAGTAGATAGTGCTAACTTATCAAAAATTATTACATTTGCACACAAAAAATCAAAACAAAACCCATACAAATTCTCTGCTGCTGTTCCTGCAAGGACAGCCTTTAAGAGAGATCTGGCTGATACAGAGATCTGCACATATGAAGGAGTTTACACTTCTCAATTTCTGAAGACTTGGACATACTATTGTCACAGTAAAATTGAATGCTAGCATTACTTTGCTCTAAGTGGCATATGCCTTATGGTATGTTACAGACAACCGTAAAGAACTTTCTGAAACAAAAAATATAGTCATCAAATGTAGGCAGAATGTTAAAAACTATAAAGCACTCTTAAGGTGAACATCATCTGAAATAACAGTGAAAAAAGACAAGTATCAGAACTCACCAATGACATTGTGTTTTGAGCTGAATGGGTCCACAATGGTTTGGTCCCTGTAGCTTCGAAAGCCCTGAATGATGACCTAATAAAAAGAGTTAGTTATTTTAACAAAGCTCTTTGTCCTTGGGCAGCTTTTGAACTATTTTACAGAATATTTACATCAATTACAACATACTTATCTCCCCCGCCCTTCCTACACAACACGTCAAACTTCCAGCCCAAGATCAGCAGCTTATATCATAAAACTTGGTCCCCACCTAAGCATCGCCCTAGGGACAGATTTTTCTCCCGACACCACAAGAGATGCTGGTACTCATCTAGGCCAAAGCACAGCAAATAACAGAGTTCCAAGAGTCTTTTTGTAACAAACTACACAAAAAGATGTATTTGCATCGACTATTAACATGCAGGAAAGAAAACTCCAATGTAACAAGCACTTACCCTAACAGGGTCAGATTTATATTTAATTTTTATAATGCAATCCAAATACAGCATAAGAATTCTATTTGCAATTCTCCAAGTAGAGCAACTGCAGACTGCAAAAACTGTACCAGACTGTACCTATTTTACATGCAATACAGTCTTATTTTGTTTCACTGTGCAACCTAAAAGTAAAAAAAAAAACCACACAAGCTAACTTTGTTCTAGCAATTCAGTTCCTAAATAGACAAATACAAACCTACGCAATTAACTTCAGGAGCCACACAGCAAACAGTCGTCTAGAAGCAGCATGTCAAATTTCAACTATTCAATTTCAGTACTGATTTGAGGTTTGCCAAGCCAAATAACATACAGGCTACGGAGTGACACTATCCCAATACTTCAGCCATTCTGCACAGCAGCAAAACATCCAACCTCCACATTCCAGCATTAAGCAACCTTTCCCAAACATTAACACTGCTGAAAGACTATACAGCAGCTTTGCTCTGCTGTGTAAGACATCAGAAAGACAGCAGCCACCTGAGAAGTTTTGATGTTTGCAGATCTTTCAGCAAGAACACTTACAAAAGGACCAGAGTTGACATTTATTCATTATGTCCTTTGCCCACCAGAGGCAAGAGATTGTTGAAATAAATCCAATGTTTCACCACAACTATCATAAACTAAGAATTACTTGTTAGAAAGACAGAAAAATGTCTTACAAGATATTTCTCAATGTTATTACTGCTGAAGTTTAAAATGTGAAATTATTTATACTTTGTTTTGTTTGTAAAGTCTATGGTCCCACCACCATTCTCTATTTTTCTGAACACATCACCCTTTCACTCACATCTTCAAGTATTAAAATAGCCCACGTTCCCGAAGATGAGCATAATACTTGGTATCCGAGAAGTACATACGAAACCTCAACAAAAAGCCTAGAAGTACTACTGTAAACATTAAACCAAGCCTTTTCCTCCCTACTACAAAAGCCTACATTAACTGTACACCTGAGCAACTCGAGAAACAAGTACCTTCAGAACCACATTCATATTCTGTAATATTCTGGTAGCACGCTATACAAACACTGGGAAAAAAATCCTGTCTGTAAAAAGTACTAGACAAGAGACTGGGAGAAGAAAGTGCCCCAATTTATTCATGTCAAGTTCAGTCTTAAGTCTTTCTCCCATTATGTGACAGCCCATTATCAAGGATTATCACAGAAAACGAGAAAATTCCTCTTACCACCTGTTTGTGCTAATAGATTAAAAACATCTCCCTAATACTGAATCAAAATGCCATGTCAGAGAGCAAATCAAACACTCAAGTTTATAAAAACTGAAATTAAATAAAACTTACAAGGTATTAACTAACTTTTAGTCAAATCACAGAGCCCTTCTTTTCCCAGGCATTACGCCTTCCTTGTCAACTCCTCTTTGCAATTATTTCACTACCAGAACCCAAAACTAAGAATATGGGTAGGCAGAAAATTACTAGTCCTTGACCATCAAACATCAGATCTAAGCAACAATAGCTACTTCGGAAAAGCAACAGTCTTCCAATGTAACTTCCTCCAATACTTGACCTATCTAAACCTTTGTTGAATTTCAACTGCCTATGCTCCCTCCCCTCGGGCAAGACATAGTTCTCATTAAGTACCTGCATGGTATTCAGATCTAAATCCAAAGCAACTGTATTGGAAGTAATTAAGGATTTCAGAATTTAACGGACCAACCTACAGAAAGCAAGTTTAAGACAATTTATTAACTGAAGACTACCCAGTCACTGTGAACACAAACCCCCACCTCCCCTAAAAAAAAAAGTCTGCATCATCTGCCAGATGGAGACTTTCACAGTAACAGCAAGGTCTGCCTCAGTAGCAGTAGCTTTCAAAGGAAAAAAAGGAACAGCAAATCTCACTCAGGTCTTGCGATGAACTCTAGGCCACAGCAGCTATGTTCACTCACTCCGATTTTGAAAAATATGTAACTAAAAAAAACCCACACACATTTGGCAAGCAATGCTGTTTCCCAAATCCCAGATTTCAAGGAAAAAAATTAAAAGAATGGGCAAAAAAATTGGTCTCCAGTATTTTTACAGTTTACCTATAATATTCTAAAAACGTCCAGATGGGAATAATTCATCTACTTTATTCTCATAAGAACCTGAAAGCCTCTACAAAAGGGTAAAATCAACCAATCATTATTTCTTTGATATTACTAGAGAAGCACAAACTTTTACCACCTTGTAGTACTCAGGCACAAGAGCATGACACAGGCAAACTGAACACCATTTCCCTCCCCTCAAGGTTTTTTCCCTAGATGGCTTCTCAATTCACCCATCGTACATATTCTGAAACCTCCTAACTTCTTTATTGCCTTGCATAGCCTCCGATTAAGACTTAAATAATTTTTATCTTCAAACTCCAGGAACGATTTCTAGGAAGCAACAAAAGTGATACTGGTGGAACGAAATTCACCCTCATCTTTTTTATTCTCATGTTCACACCTTGCTATACTCTTTTATAGCTCCTAGAAGAGTATTCGTTATTGACGACCTAAATGTCTTTTCTTCCCCCACATGAAACTCATCTACCCTGTTCTGACCCAATTTGGACTTCTTACTCTGATTCTATATATCTTCAGTACTATTTACTTTTGGGCAGTTCAAATCTGGAGAACAAGATTTCTCATACAAAAACTTTAAAGCAAGGTGTGCACCTGCAACGATAGAGTGATTTACTAAAACACAATCAAAAGGCATCCTGACTTCGACGTAGAACATACGCTTTCAAACATGATAATAAAATATTCTTAATAAAGGTACCCGTAGGGTGTCAGAAATCCAGGTCAATTTTGAGCCCACTGAGAAATGAGAATTCTAGTAAGCTTTGTATGAACATGCATAGGCAGTGGTACGAAGGCAGCTGGAAAAATTCAAATATACTATGCAATACGACCGAAGGGATATACTACACAAGTAACATTAATGATCGCCTCAATCTTAAAAACTGTTTGGAAGAGGTCCAGACAAAGACTTTCTTTTTAACTCAACGTTAGCTGTGGATTGCTCGTTAAGGATGAAGTACAATAGGTTAAGTAGTCCATGCCCGGGGGCGTAAGGCATCACCCCAATACAAACAACTGTTGTTTCTCCCGGGGGAATGGGCAGCCAAAACCAGTTTGAACTGAAACCCCACATACAGTCACATTTCCCCACTGAAACCACATGCAGATTTAAAAAAAAAAAAAAAGTAAAAAAGAACCCACAACTTTATCAGCTGAAAGCCACCGCCTGACAGCTAAGGAGATCCTTTTGTTTGTGTACGAGCCCCGCGTGGACACACGAGCCTCCCGGCCTCGG
>NW_010555546.1:0-22570 GCF_000687285.1 Phaethon lepturus
AGGTTCCTGCATCAATAACCCCGAAACGTGATGTGAAGAGGCAGTCTTGGGCAGCGTGCAGCCACAGCGCCCTAAGCCGGCCAAGGGGACGCAGCAGCGCTCCTGCGGGGTTCGGCGCCCCAGCTTTGGGGCACAGCACCTCACTGTTGCCGGCGGCGGGGGCCTGGGGGGGCACGGGGGGGGCAGGGAGCAGAGCCTCGCCCGGTGTCACCTACCCCAGTCACCGGTCACGGGCAGGCGGCTGGGGACACAAAGTAAAGCAGGCACAAGAATTATGGAAGAATTACTACTTTTGCACAACGGAACAAAACCCCCGAAGTCAGAAAACCCCCGAAGTAGTTAAGTGATAACAAAAAACTAATTCAGATGCAGCTCAAATCAGAGGGAGTTCGTACATGCAAAACGCATCCACTACTAACGAGATCCTGCGGTTGAAAATCACCATTGATGTAAAATAAAGGCCACCGATGACCACAGATAGTTGGAGGCATTAAAAAAAAAACCAACAAAAAAAAAACCCCAAGTTAAATTAGTTTGGCATTTTGGTTTTAAAACCTGCCAGCCGTGAATTAAATACAGGAAATAAAATATTACAGCAGATAGTAATTACTTCAGGTAGGGAGGCCAACAATTGTAAGGATGTGATGCTCATCATTTCCTTCAAGGCCACAGGCTGCCAGTCAGGAATCTTTCAGGCGTGCGAAGGTTACACCACCACAGAAAAAAATGTCCATCAGACATACACATTGAAAGGAAGATCTCAAAGAAATATTGACAGGTAGTCTGCATACATTTACTTTTCAGAACAGGAAATGAATAGGTTTTTTCCTTTGTCATAGCAATACATACATTTTTTTCCATTTTAATACATATAATTTTCATTACACGTGAGAAACTTTAGTTTTCAGGTATTTGCTAGACAAGAAATTGTAAAGAATATTACTAGTTTGCTTAACAAGTTATTTGATTTTCTTAAAAAGTATTGCAAAGTATTAATGACAAAATTAATGACAAATTATGTTTCATTCCTGTTTAGATAAACTTCTGAAGGCACTGAAAGAAGAAAAGATACAACACATGAAAGCAAGGCAGAAGCTGAAGAAATAGCTACCAACATGATGAGGATTGTTTCAGCTGGATATTCTGTCACTATATCACTATAGACTATCTCAATGGATCTTGGATATTGTTTTTCTACTTATTATATGCTATTCTCCTACCAAATGAAAAAATACAGTATATTTTCCTGTTGACTTTTTGTATGTATTATTTGTCTCGTACTAGTTACTGATAACACTACTATGGATTTTAACATTTTTTTCTCCAGTTACTGTAGTTAAACAGGATGGATGATGTTTTCTTCAAAAACACTAAGACACTGCTCATGTCAGGATTCCTAGCAGTCTGTTGATGATGTTCAAGATACATGTCGCAGGGAAACACAGTAATTCCAATACAAAATACAGGAGGTTTTTTCATTTTAAGTACGTTAAATAAGTGCAACCAACAGTAAATAGATTGGTCAAAAGTCCTATGCCTCTAAGCCAGCTTTAGAATACTACTTTCTCGTTAGCATAAAAACCTTTGTTGCAAACAATCACAGTGTATTCTTTTATTATCTTTAATGTACCACAAAATTACAGAAGTTATGGCTTAAGTTAGTTTTTAACAGAATAGTTGTATAACATTGACTTTCAACTAGTGTTTTACTATTATTTCAGTAATTTAGTGCTTAGGCACTGCCAGTGGCAGTTTTTGAAGTGACAACATCCTTACATTTGCAAGGCATGTCCTTTCATGAGAAAAAAATGGACACAGGCAGTAATGACGGATTGACGATCTGGAGAACATATGCCATTAAAAAAGTAATGCCATATAGGGCATCGAGAATAACCTAGCAAAGGAGTAAACAGGCTCATCAGACTGATAAAAAGATACCAATTACTCTTTCCTGTTCTAATTCAAGAGCAGTAGATGGCAGCATGAAATAAAGTTACCAACCCTGAAGCTATCATATTTTTGGCAAGCAGCTCTTTTTTAAAAAGAGTAATATTTTAATCTAGCGTTTTTTTAAACTGAGTTCAAGTTTCTCAACTGTGTAGCATTTTAACACAGTATGATACCAAAATTTTATTTCCTATTACAACATTCACTCTTTTACTATCTTAGTCTTTCCAGCCAGATTTTGATCTGCCCTACACACAGTTTATATTAACAAAAAAAAAAAAATCTAGTTTATAACTCTCATTTGTCAATCAACGAACTGTAATAATCACATTTTATCAGAGCAGCTAGGAGATCTTAAACAGCATCTTACCATCTGCAACTCTTGCTGTCAGCCGAGTGTCTCCACCAATATGGCAATTCATGGTTTCATCTGCCAATAAATATGTTTTTTAATGAAACAAACCCTGAGCAGGGCTGGGGGGAGCATGGTAAGGCCTGGTGTGCCTCGGGCAGGGCAAGGTGAGGGACTGGGCCCCGGGCCCCTGCAGGGGCAGGACTGGAGACAAGAATACCTGTAACATGGGCCCATGGAGGGTCTTACCCAGGCAGCCCTAAAACCTAGAAGCCCACTCGCAGGCACGCCTGCAGCGCGGCCCAGGCCAGGGTGGGAGCCAGGGCCGGAGCTTACGTGGGGCTCCTGGGCCTGTGGGACAGCGAGCAGGGGTGGAGGGCCCGGAGGAGGCTGGTCAGGGCGCCTGCGGCCTCCTGGCGGGCCCGAGGCCCTGGCAGCCGCCCCCACACGGGGTCAGGAGCTCACAGATGGACGGTGGCTACGGCGAGCTTCCCCCGTCACGCTACAGAGGCGTTATTCACTCCAACATAAACACCCTTGCTCTCCCGCTTTCTGAAATCTCCTCTTTAGGTCCACCTTGGCACCATTTAATTGCTGCTTAGCTCTTTAGAGCCCAGTTAATGACATTGTGCTTCTGGCTAAACAGTTCTGTTTCCACTAGTTGGCATCTTTTAAGCTATTTCGCTCCAGATAGCACACCACAAGTAACTTCCAAAGGGGGCTTCTTAGATGAGGTATTTTCACACCTGGCTGGGAAATGCCCGCATAACCACCGATGATCTACCTCTCCTTCCAACCACATCTTGAAGGCTGAGGCAGCAAATACACCAAAGGTAGCTCTAGGTGCCTAAAGAGCCAAGTTATTACTGAAACACCTTGGAAATCTGGGCGTCAGAGTTTTACAGCTCCCTCTGCAGAATGAGGATAAAAAGTCTCTCAAAGAGTTTTGAGGCTAAACCTATGAACAGATACTGCAATGGGTAATTAGTATGAAAATGGGAACCATATTAGTGCTTAACTAGATACCACAAGACAAACTTGGATAGAACAAAAAGGGCCAATATACAGGGGCCTTCAAAGGCTTCGTGCAGAAGAGAGTTTACATCAAGTTAGGTGGGAGAGGAACTATCTTCATTTTCTCAAATCTCCAGGACAATTTCAGCCCTCAACTTTAAGTTTCCCATGGTTGTTGCAAGGACTCACAAGGATTTCCATTACATACGATCACTGCTCCATCACTATTGCATCCCCTCACCTTTTACCAACTCACTCTCTTGGCAGCCAGCTCTCAGCCATTACTCGCTCAGGGTTTTTTGGCTTAAGCAAAGCTACTTTTCCCAGCGCACAATTTAAATCTTTTTCCATCTGTTGTTCAGTTTCTGTCATATGGCCTTTATGCTAAAACAACACTTCATATTTAATTACTGGCTGATAACACAAGGAATACTATCAGCTAATAACGTAATCTCAGTTAAAGTTGCCTGGGGACACGCAGCTACTGAAAAAAATCATTCGGTTCACGTGCCAAAACAAGGCAGAATGGTTTCCCTCGGCCAGCATCATCCACGCACTCCGCTGTCAGGATGCTTTAGTCAAAGTCCTTTCACTGAGGCATCTCAGCATTCCAAGATGATCATTAAAGGACGGTGGCTATCTTCACTGGAAAGACCATTTAGCTTTCTGTGTGTGAAGTGGCACCTACAAAAGTAACTTAGAGACAGTAGGGGAAACCTGGGACATAACGAAATATTTCTGCCTGGAAAGAATGCCTGTTTGCACTTTCAGTTGGAAATACTAATGCATGCATGTGCATGAATTTGGCGAGAGAGTAATAAGCTTCTATTAATAGCCTGGACAAGCAACCAGTTAGGCATAATGGCATATACGTTGATTCTCATTTGTCCATGAACATTTTATTTACCTTTATTTTTCTTCTCTGTTTCTACCTGACCTTGTTACATCCAGTAGTTTGTTCTCATCTCCGTAGGCCTATGGGTTCATCTCAGAACTGATCTATTTATTGTTTCCTTTGTAAAAATTAAACATGTATTAAACAGAATGAGCATTCTTACTGTTGTTTTTTTAATTCACAAAGTAGATGTCATTAATTTTTTAATTTGCTTCTATTCTCTTAGACTGCTTAGGGAGGGTTAAACCTGACATTTAGATGCTGGCACAGCTCAGATCTTTTTCATATAGCTGCCTTGTGACTCAACAAATCTATTGCATTCAAGAAAGAAACATTAGGTTACGATCTTGATTCATGGGCAGAGATCTCTAAACATCAGTAGGTTGCTCCCATTTCCAATTCTGAACAAAAAAGGCTTCTCAAAAAGCAGTGTCACGTCTTCTCAGCCAACCTGAGGGCTGAGTAATGACAGCTGCCTCGCCAAAAGAGCCGTCTCTACACCTACAGCGATACTCACGTGCTCGCCCAGGAGCACCCTCAGGTCTTTCACTTCTGAAACCTGAAGCAACCTTGGCTGCTTTATGATGGGAAAAATTAGTTACCAAGTCATTTGAAAACAAGAATGCATTTAAGCTTTCAAGTATTTTATACCAAACAGTTGGGTCCATCAAATTTCAGACTGCTTTATTTCAGTTTGCTATGTTAACATTCTCCAAATAGATATTCAGCCTTATTACGATGGATCATTAGAATGTAAATTAATCTTCAAGTAAAATCACCTTACTTTGCTCAGGGACAGATTACAGAGGAAATCCAAAAGCACTAAGCTGTCGTAAAATTATTTTTCTGTTTTCAGCAGTGAATGCTGCATGATAGACTCACCTGTCCTGAAAATTCAAAGGTAATATCTCAACATGAAGTAGGGAAATGAAGAGCAGCACTTAACTCTAGGAAACTTGTCCTCTTTTGTTTGTTTGGGAGATACTGTTTCTTAAGATCACTGACATCTAGATACTGAATCAAAGAGGTGCCATAAGAGGTGTTAATCAGAAAGCAGTTGATAAGTGGTGCATTTAGCCTTTCTAAGAAAATACATAATTATTAACAACACTGTCAGTTGTTTAATGTTACACATACATTTGCAAAATAGGCTGAGATTTTGGTATATCTTGAGAAAAGCCAGAACAACCCCTTGAGGCAATTTAGCACTTGCAGTCACAATTTTTATATATGTATAACTGTATCTTAAGTATACCATCTGTCCAGAACCTTAGTAGTGATATGTACACTAGGAAATGCATTTATTCTCTATTTTGGGAAGATCTTTTCCTGACTCTTTTTTCCTCTGAAACTACAAAGAGAGAGAGGAAGGTTTAGATGTGTTCCTTGTAGTAAAATGAACTTTTTATTCCAAATTTCTTGCATCACAAATTACACAAAAGCAGTACTGTCAAAAACACATACCTGCATTTTCCTTTTTCTTTTCATTTCACTTCAGACTGACAGCAGGAAACTTAGGCCTGAGTAAATACCAATAAAAACCACAGTAACTGACTGAATAGTAGGAGCAGGTGTAGAGGACATTAAGTTGAGAACAAGAATTCACAAGGGAAACACAGGATCACAAAGATGTCCTCAAAACGCACAGGCTTGCTGGTTACTCCTGCCCACCTCTGTAATGTAGGCAAATGCCTTTCTTCAGAGGTAACACCACCACTGAAATACATGGTTTTAACTTGAGGAGTTCTTAAAACTCCTTTCCTGTTCTTTGCCAGGTTCTGCCTCGAGGGCATGAGCAGCCGGACCCCTACGCAGCCCAGAAGCCTGGCAGCTCCAAGGGAAAAGTATGCTCGTGCTTTAAAGCAGCTGATCTACAGAAAAGGACACAGCAGGAAAAATCAGTAAGTAGCAACATAGATTTTAAGACATATTTTATTTAATGTGCAAAATTGCCAAGAAAAAACATGTACAACTTCAACTAAGCTATAGCCACTAACATGAAAGAAACTATTCTATGTACTCGTAAGCTTCATTTCTAGAATCACCCTACGGTTCAGAGTAAAAACACAGCCATTTAGTAATGACCCAGAACATTTTAAATGCCTCCTTTTCAGTGATATGTAAAATTCTACCATTGGTATGGTTTTACGTTTGTAATTGCAAAAGGAACCAGTTCTTGGAGATTTCCCGTCTGGTTGCATAGTATAAAAATTTAATTAATTATTTTCTTCCTTTTTCATTTTAATCTCTACACCTGGCTTTACAAATCACTCTCAATTTTGCAGCTCTTACTGGCTTCAGAAAACTAATTTTCCCATTTACAGCTGAAACACTTATAAATTTTGAGCAATTTTCACAGACACAGCCATTACAGTTTAGTTGAATCAAGCTGTGAACAACAAAGATAACACGGATATTTGTAATCATGCAGAGGTAGTCCCTTCCATAATTCAAAGACGTAAGAAAAGTCCATTTCCTCAGAAAGCGAGATCTGTTGCATGGGAAGTGAGACAATTTATTGATATAACATCTCTGTAAAAAAGCGTAGAAGCTGTTATTGGAAAGGCTTCCTAGAACATACTGCAATAGTATCAGGAAGTGGTTTTTTGCCTTGTAAATTCAGATATATTTAAAAGCTACCAGATTAATAGGTAATTTACAGTCTTGAACAATTACCAAGCTCCATGAAATTATAAATTATGCTTTGTACTAAAGTATCCACTTCCATTCCAGGGTTTCAGTTTTTCTAACACTACCAGTTATTTCAACCTCACACCAGGGGTGTGAGGCAGGACAGTCCCTTCACCCTGCGTTACAGACAGGCACACTGAGGCATAGTCAGGTTAAACGCCTTGCCCAGGACCAATTTGAAATTATAAAGAAGCAACAACTGATCTCTTATCTCCCAATTCCCAGCTACCCGTAACTAGATAGCGTTCTTCCTATCCTTGCACAATTTAAAGATACTTGTGATAGTTAGTTCACTGAGAGAATGCTGGATCAGTCCTGCTTTCCTTGAAGTGAGCAGGTGTTTTACCAATAACTTCAATGGAAGACATTATCTATATTCATGTCACCTTAACACTAATATGACATCTGTAAGTGTCACAAAGCAGAACACGGGCCAAAGCCACACAGTGCCATAGCTAATTAAAAATTATATTGTATATGTTGGTTACTACTTCTATCACACTAGCAGTATATCAGCAAGCTGAAGAGTGCACCTGTTTGTGTACACCAATGTAAAACTCAAATTCAAAATGCACAGCTACAGCAAGAAAGACATTGAATGTAAATAAAAAGTCAAAGAACGTAGGAATATCTGTGCTGTACACACGTCCTTTCCAACGAGACCCAAAAAACTGCGCAGAACAGACCCTTGGTTGGGTCTGAGCTGTTTCTGCTGGGTTGCTAAATCCTAAACCAAAATTCAAGCCTCAGTAAGATGGGTTCTATGTTATTTTCAAAACTTTTTGGCTTCACTGTCTTTTTTTTTTTTTCTATCAAATATGACCTTGAATACAGTTTGAAGAACCCAACACCAACATGAAATGAAAAAAAAAGCCTTCCCAGTCTCTCTGTCATAGAAAGAAATACTAAAATTAATTTGGTGCGAATAAAGTGTGGGGTTTTTTCCTACTTGCAGTGTTGAAAGTAGCAGATAAAGGCAAGGACAAAGAATAAACCTCAAGTTTACTTACATTCAGATCTCCCATGTTTATAACTCTGAAATAGAATATGCTGTTAATGTTGCTATTTTTGCACTGTTTGAACAAATGAAGAAATCAAAAGCTAACCAAATACATAAAATTGATTCCAAGCAGTTAACTTCAGGACTCTTTGACCTGCCATGGTAATCAATTGCTAATTACTTAGTGTCCATCCACAGCTGAGCTAACAGAAGGTTTGCCACCTATTCTTCTACTATAGTCACTGGCTTTCTAGATCCTGGTGAATCCCTGGCATAGGCAGCTGTATTCTGCTGCATCACATCTCAAGGTATCTATCGGTTAAGTTTGCTGGTGATGCAGGACCTAAAAGCCACTGATTCCTTGCAAAAAGACAGAGTTAAGGACTCACAAATTTTTGTTTTAGTAGTTTAAAAAAACAATCTTATACACAGGCACTCTTTACAAGGTCCCACTGGAGGCTGCAGAAGTCAGTGCTGCTTGCCAGATATACAAGATTTTAATGGGTGCCAATGTGTGTTGCGGTGTTTACACACTGGTTTACAAAGCCTAGAAATGCATTGAGCTGCAGTGAAGAGGGACATACTTTGGAAGAAAAAAAAATCACCTCCTCTCTAAATACTGCACTCAGTGGAATCACCTTTCTGTATAATTTACAATCCTTTGGACCCATTATTGCCTAGCATGTAAATGTGTATTTATAAAGTTACAAAATTATTTACAGAATGTAATATAGCTTCAAGCTACTCCTTGGGAAAGAATCAAGCATGGAAAATTGTGAAAAGTCAGGCACTTCTTAAAACAAGAATTATTTTTAACAAATGGAAAAAATCAAATTCCTGAAGCATCTCTTCATGGTATTTGTAATTCTTTTCAAGACATCTGCTATACATTTGAACACCTCACTATTTAAATCCCATTTCTCATATTTCATGAGCTTCATAAGAGAAAAACTGGGAACTAACTCTTCATTACTGCCTCTGTACACCTTAAGGAAGCTGAAATGTACAGGTACAAATACATGGATTGAAGAATTATTTTTCAAAAAATATTTTTTGATGTATCTGTATATATGAGTATGATTACATATTCCTACTCAAAATCCCCAAGGATTTTCAATAGGAATATGATATCAAGGTGATTCTAAAAATGTGAAATATTATATGATTTTGGGGCATCTCAACAGTTTTAAAAATCAGGACCTAAATCACCTTTCTGCGATACCACTTTGGTGCTGTAGTTTTTACATCTGTTGATATTAAGGGCCTCTCAAAGGGCAAATGTGTTACATAGGGTAGTCTACCCACCTCAGAGCGCCACTGACATCCCTGTCTCCCATGTCTTGTATACAGCCCAAGCAAAAATTCCTGCGTAACAGGAATCCTCAGATGCACAGTTTTCCGATTGCTTTTCACTCACTGGACATGGCAGAACAGTTTTGATTGAGGATGTGCAATGCAGTTATTCTCAATAGAGATTCTGCGGTATTAACCAGGTATGTCTTTATGCCTTGGCCATCTCAAGACTTTCTTTTAAGGAGCAAAACAGTACGCAATTCATTTACTGACCTATATAAATCGCATTTCCCCAAGTCAAGTTTTGCATTATTTATTTGTGTGAGAAAGGCAAGAGTTAAAAAAAAGGCATTCTAAATGAGTACTCTTATCCTCATTTTGCATGCCTACATTTTAAAATGGAACAATATAACTTTGAAATATTTTGATAAGCAAAAAAATTTAATCTTACTCACTCAGTCCTGGAGTATTGGCCAAAAAATTAACCCATGAAATGAAAGTCTAGCACAGAAAGTGTAAGTTACCATTTGACATACTGAGTCCATATTGCACTGTTGCAAAGTCTACAGTGCCATGTCTAAATAACATTATTGAGCCAAATAATTTCTCTTTGAACACACACTACTTTGTAAAAAATTGCTTAGCAGACTAGTAATGCATCTGGAGTGATCACAGAAACCTAGGTAGATGTTATTTACCCCGTATACTTGTTTTCAAAATTACCTGTCTTTTACTCAAAAAAGCTGTGTGCTTGTACCCTTTTCTGGAGGGGCAGTTAGTGGCGAGAGATCTGCTCCCGCAGGCACAGCAGCATCCCGAGCGGAAGGAGGCTGTCGCCCTCATGCACCCTGGCTAGTGAGCAGTCCTGATTTTGGCAGACCAAACCTTCCCTTTTTCACAAAGCCTTTAAAAAAAAGCTGATAGTATTGATCACATCCTTTCCCCCCCCCCCCCAATGATGTAATAGAATATATCTAAGATGCCATACTACTTGGCGGTTTATTACAAGAGATTATTCCGAGTAACTGGAAACCACTCCTGTTAATTATGCTGCTCTCTCATGTAGAGCTACACAGAGAATGCGCATGGCTTATGTGAAGGAGTGGAAGCATTAATTGATACACTTTCTTGTGGTAGGACTGAGTCTTAATTTATACATATCAGTCATTGATGATGAAAGGAAAGCACCTTGCCTAGGACAGCTGCCAAACACAACTATTTTCTAGTAGGTATGAGTTAGCACGCAACAGGAGATTCATGACTTCCAGACCGTTAAGGTACTCCTGACCTGTTAATACCCTTCATATTATCTCACACTTGTTCTCTTCCTATCCCGTCTCATGTCAGTGAGGTATGGGAAGCCACTGAGATTTGTTTGTGTACAAGAAATGCAAGGTCAGGACCGTAACTGATTTACAGCATCCTTGGACACAGTACTCTGAGCTGCTCAGATGTGCACAGGATGAACAAGGTCAGCAAAATGAAGTGTCTTCTGCTAGCTCAGAAAACTTGCTGCTTTTAAGCTCGCTCAGACTTTTACAAGAGCTAACTGCCAGCTCCATTTGCAATGTGGGACTAAAAATGTGGATTAAAATGTAATTAATTCTTTACAGTCAGACATCTTGAAACGTGATGAAAATTGTAGTTAGTTTATATGTGTTGTCCCTTAAACAAGACAGACGCCTCACTTCAGTTCTGCCATTCAATCCAATGCTGCTCTTTCTGCCTGCTCTGCATTTTTATCTTACGTTTTCCTTCCTCCATGTCTCACCTTTTCAAAGTTAGTCTGAAAAAGAAATGATCATTACTTACGATAATTTCTATACAGAGGATTTACGTGCACTTCTATCAAGTTCTATCCATTATATTATATCATTATATAGATACAAATATTATTCATATTTCTACACTGAATGCTGGAGCTTCTCTCAAATCCAGATAATGTCTTTCTCAGAAAATGACTGTCAAAGAGTAACCTCTTATCCTCTTAAAATTACTGTTCTACTGATGTTAATAAATGTCACACATAGTATACTTACTAAGAGTAGTCATTACACACATACTGAGAAGTAATTGTACGTGCATTTCATTTTGCAGGTGTTTCTACTGATGATTTACAAGTCTGAAGACAAATAGTAGTCAGAACATCAACATTTCTGTACACAGAACACAGTATTTTCACCTAAACATTTAACAGCATTTTAAAGAAAATTGGGACATTTAGTAGAAAAACCTTAATGACTAAATTTTTATCAGTAAAACTGGCATGAATATATTTTGATGAGGTTATAACTTTAAACAGTTATACTTTCTTCTTTGAAATCAATATTGAAAAACTATATTGTAATTGTAGCCATACAAAATGTTTATTATATTACAAATTATTTGTACACTATATTTTCACTTGATCATGGTTTTGTGCTCAGACAGTATAAATATTACAGCATGATTTTTCTTTCCTAGGAATGCCCTTACTGTCTTGATATAATCTTAATTCATACTTAAAAAAAAATACAGAAACATATTACAAACAGATAAAAATCCATTAGGAATTAAGAATGTAAAATGTATTTGTGAATAAAGTGCACCACAATGGTTTTAGAGTGACGGCTGAGGGAATATTCAATAGATTGCATATCATCAGTACAATACCAACAAAAATTAATTTTGAAAGTCTAACAGGTCTTCCTCAGTAGTATGAAGAGTACTTTGTTTAACTTTACTGAAATGGTTTGTCTTTCTAGAAGGCTATTTAAACATTTTTATTTGTTTTTTTCTATTTGTTCAATTTGTTTGCATGTAGGCATTACAACCCTCTACATCTACATAATTTCCAAACTTTTTAATTTCCAGTATGGCAAGATATATGTGGCTTTATCCCCACACATTTTTTGATAGGACTACTAAATCACTTAAATTTAAGAATTGGTACAGATTTACAAGCAGAACTAAGTGTCCCAAAGATGCTGTTTAAATCTGGTACGTCCTACCTCCCGTGACTCTTTCGGGAACACGTCGTAACATTACCCTCCCCAGCTATATTGCTTCAGCACTCCCATCCACGCGACTGCTGTTGCTTCCAGACTTGCAGCTTTACGATAACTCTGCAAAACTGGAGTCTAAGATACAGAAATTTCTTTCACAGCACATTTCACTCCCATTGCCCAGAAGGGCTTATCGACTTGCGAAATCTCACCGGGCTGAATAGAGGAATCATTAAAAAAAATGAGGTAATAAAGATGATGAAAAATGTGGCTGGCACAATTTAGTGTAGATTTCACTTACTAAGTTAGCTTAAGCCAGTTATGAACCAGCTTAGGCTAAATAAAAGTAAGCCACTCGTCAATTTTGTCTGCACTTATGTTACAGTGATTTAAATGCCTGAAAAATAAGCAGAATATTCTTCAAGGGATTCTAGTGAAACTTGCACGTATAGCAAATCCTAATGGAGAAACTCAGCCTTGCCCTCAGGGAGTGAAGTTCCCACTGAAGCCAACAAGAACTAGTCTTTTTATGGCACGCTGAGTTTGGCGCAGTATTTTTCAGTTGTTATTTTAAAGTGTGATACTCTTAGGCAGCTATTCATTCAACACAAAACCACATTTGGATGTACTGTATTACGCTGAGAAGGTCAGTATTAGTTAGCTGACAGGTAACTGAGACAGCAGTCTGTCTTTACTAGACTTCTATTTATATGAAAGATTGAGTTTCTTTGGTTGTTTAGTATCCAAGTCACCCAAATGTATATTTGTGTACTCTAGACATAGCATGTTTATACTGATCATTAAAATTACTAGGGTTTTTTTTTTTCTTTTTTTTTTGCACTTGCTTTATGGAAATTTTCTGACTGTAGCAGACTAGACACATATAAATATACAGCACATATATACATAGAAATTACAAAAATACATTTTATTTATATCTGATTTTAAATAATAAAAATGAAATTTCACATTTGTTGAAAGATTAGTTAGCATTCCAAAAGTTTCTGCAATATTTGCGGTATTGGAGCAGAAGATATATGTATATTGCAGGATAACTATGTATCACAACCTCAGTCAGGGTTTATAATATAATTATTTGGGGAAAAAATAGCTCTGCTTTAGAAGTTTGTGCTTCATCAATTTCTTTTTCTATCCCCTATTCTAGTCTCCACTCTCCTTCTCCTCTCATTTTATTGATGGCCAAAAAGCTAAACCAAGTTCCCTTTCTCACCTCAGTAAAGACCAAAGAAACTCCGGGAAATGAAATGATCAGACAAAATAGCATAAGCAGTTGAGGATAACCAAATAACTTACTGAAATGAAGGACATTACCTTTAACTCCAGTTGACATCAAACATGCCCAACACAATGTATTTTGCAACAACATCAGTTCCCGAAGCTAATCGCCGAAGGAAGTGAAAACAATTGTTCATGATCTCCAACTGTTTTGTACAACTGCAAAAGATGAACTATTGTCCCATTGAACTGGTTTGATTTTCTTTTGGGATTGGATTCATACAACAATGCAGTTTAACAATTAGTGACCTTTAACTTGCACAATATAAAGTCAGCATAATTTCTGGAAATGCTCTCTTTTTCACAGAACATTAGTATTTTTGTTAATCCATGTAATCATTTACTTATTTACATGTTAATATAATAATCATGTCCTCTACATTCAGAAGTCCCTAGGTGTGCATTCACTATTCCAGCGTAACTAAAATCAACTGCAGCTTCAGGTAGCACTTCCTGGCATCACTTTAGTAGATATCATCGTTTTAAAAAGAGAAAAAAGCACTGTGTTAAACAGATAGTTTTCTTGTCCGAGCAGGTGTATTCATTATTCCAGGTTGGAAAGACTTACTCAAAGGTCTCAAGTTTACCAGCTTCACATGCATTCAGAGTCAAAAGCCTGAATATAAACCAAATGTGAATAACTTTTTTTCATTTCTCCTGGAAGCTTCTAGCACCGATACCCTTTGTTGGCTCTTCGTGCATTGTATTCTCTCACACTGAAAAAAATCTCCTCCATAACTCATCAGTGGCATTCAGGGACAAGGCAGACACCAATTATCAAAATGTCATTAACGTTCTTCAGATTCTTCTCTTCTTTCACCTCTTTGTACTGTTAATAGGATGAGGATAATTGGGATTATTTACAAGACATTTATTTGTATTACTTACTTATCTCAAATTCTTTTGGCTTGGATATGGTCTCTAGAATGAAAAGGCTGAATGACTCTGCATTGCTGAAATCAGCATCCCTTAGACAACGTCCTGCAGCAAACAATTAACATGGCCACCACCACACCTACCGTGTCCTTTCACTAACCATGTTCTACTGTATTTTCTTCCTTAATCAAAGTTTTGACATGCAGAAGTTATTTTACAGCAGCTCTACCTTTGAGCCTGCAAATGAAATATCATGTGGCACAGACATGTTCAGCGGCATCCGTAGTGGTGGTGGGTCGCAATGCGAGAACTAGGCGACAAGCCATTGTGTATGATCAATCTTATCCATATTAAACAGTTACCTGGCAGCATTTCCTTAGCAGGCAAGCAGAATTACATATCTTCAGAGTCCTGCTGCTCTACTTCAAGTAATTTCATAGTGTTGACTTTTCAGACAAAGAAAAATGCCATCACTTTAGCACAACTCACAGCAAGTTTGTAACTGAAAATTAGAGTCACTTTCTTGGCTACGCCAGGTTGCATGATACAAGTATTATGCACCAAACATATTAGACCTGGAACTCAAACATATCTGTTTGCTTCTTGGCCAGTTTAGCAACTTCTTCTCTTATCGCCTTTACGAGGGCAGCTGTAGAAATGTTGGTGAGAGGAGCATCGGACGGGTCATTTTCTGTCAGGCTCTGCTGAGAAGCTGCGGTGGATGGCAAAGGAGCTTGTTCCAGGCTGGGATGCATGCTCGCTTGCTGGCTGTATTGGCGAGGAAGTCGCGAAGGGGAATTATGTTGGTAGCGGGGCCTTGGATAAGCCTCGATGTATCCAGGTAGTGGAACCTGTAGAGCGTTGTAATTGCACAGAATTACACCGAACAGTTGAGCCGCAGTGCCACCTGCCAGGTAACACAAACCTCCCCGGGGCAGAACAAGATGTAACAGATAGGACCATATGAAGAGAACATAAACCTCCTACTCCTAAGCGTCCATTTACAACTATCTTGGCACGTGCCGTTTATGCACACGTGTCAACGTACCGGGTACTCAACTCCTCAGACGGCGGCAGCAAAAACACCTAGCAGGGGAAACACTGCATGTCCTAATTTACCAGCACCACAAAAAGTCAAAGGGAGACGGCTTTTCTGAAAGTGTGTTCTCTGCTTACTATTCCTCCTCAGTTTTAAACAGGCAGCACCACTACATTTCAGGACACCGAAAAGCCTAAAACAGAAAAGTAGAGTTTGCTGATTTGCAGCCCCTGTCTAATCCAAGTCAGCCAAGTCTCTGGACTTACTGTTCCTAACCAAAACAACACGGATAAGCTCAGGTATGCCAACCTGGAAACTCAACGCTGAAAAGGAAGTTTGACTTCTCAGAAGTATCAGGATTTCTGGCCACATTTAACAGAAATACATAGGGGATTCACAATTTTACTCTGTTGTAACTTCACTGATTTCAGCCCCGCATTATACTGGCTAAAGCTAAAATAATAACGTAGGCCCTGTAGTCCCTGTGGGATATTAAATTTCCTTCATGAATCTATGAACCACAATACCAGTCTTTACAGTCCTCAGAAGTTTTTAACGCATCAAATAAAAATAGGACCTATTTCCGTTTTGCAAAAGTCTATACAACAGGAATCCCCAGCCCTTCATTTTGAAGAAGGCTTTATGTTGTTACAGAAGGCAACCTGTAACCTATTACTGGGACAAGATAATCTCTCCTTACCACCTGATCATTCTAGTCCACGCCAACGACAAGTAAGGAAGGTTCAGTGATGCTTTTTTATGAACTGAATGACTCAGAAAACTAAACTTACCTACACTATACCGATAATACTACACTTACAAGTTAACTGATAAGCTTCCACAATGTTTAATCTCTAAAAAGTTAACTTTGTAATTCTTTTTGCTTTAAATGGGAAAAACACATGGTTTTGACTTTCCAAATATATTAAGGTCTTATATAAGCATATAATACAGGCAGCCAGGCAGATGTCTCAGCTAATTTTTGGATTTGAGTCAGGCTGAGGTATAAGGTGCTTCACCCACAAGGGCTAAGGCTTTGGCAGCTATGGCAGAAGCAGAATTTCAGAATTTGAGGTGTCTGCAAGCAGAGTGAAATGTCGAGCTGTGAAACACCTGCTAGTTCTTTACACCTTCTGGGAAACGTGGGATCTCAGCATGGACTTCAGAATGACAGCTTTAGAATTTTGCTTAAACCCCATTTTGCTCTGGCCCTGTGAGAATTTAACAACCCCTTGGGTGCTTTTGAAAATCTTGCCGCTTCATCCATCTAAGAACCTAGGAAAGCCGGACCGCTAGGATTTACGCATGCTCTATACGATCCTGGCTATCCATCGAGCGATGAAAAGAATGTCAAACACTTTCAGTATGGTGTGATGAGACAAACATAGGAAGCAGGCATGATATGAAAGTGATCATTAAATGCAGTTGCCTCTAGTTCACAACAGATTGCTCAAAAGCCAAACATTTTAGTAGCACAACATGTGAATGTGCCACTAGAGGCCACCAGGTTACTACTTTCACTAAGCATCTAGCAATTTGGAAAATAAATGCTTTGCTGGATACAGTTCCCTTCTCCCACAAAACTTTGCGCTTCAGTATTTACCTTTTAACTGAGAAAATAGTACATTACAGTAAATTGAGCTTATAAGATAATTCTTTGTTGTCAAATCTCCTGTTTCCCATGTCCCCTTGTTTACAGTCCAGCTAGTGGAAATGCATGAAAAGTAAAGGATTTCATTTTTCACCTTATAGATATTAAGCCTTTTCTTCTTACTGTCAAGAAAACCTTGGAAGTGGGATCAAGCTATAATCTAGAGGCTCAGAAACCAGAAAGCATCCAGAAACTCAAACTCTGAGTATTATTTTACATCTTTATTTTTTTGCAGTTTTATTCAGGCTTTCTGACCATATTTTGTTGCTAACATTATTACTAGTTCCCCTAGTAACAATTTTCAAATAAAGACAATTTCTTGACATATTTGCAGTCATTGGGACGTGCAAATTTATTGCTGAAACCGAGGTGGTTTGGTTTTACATTTTTCCTCTTCTCCTGCAAAGTCACAGGAGGGCTGAAAGTCTGAGTAATAAGAAGGAATATTTGTTTCCTTTGAATTTGATATTGCCACAGTTATTTTTCAGACAGCTTCTTGCATCCCTCTCCATTCTTCTGTGTACAGTCTACCAGCACTAACTGCTTTTCCCACCTCTTTCCCTGGAGACAGGGAAACCCTCAACAGCGTTACACTCTTCTCCTTCCAGAGGACGGAACTGGGGGCTGGAGGCTTGTGTTCCAGTTCTGTCCAGTTTATTTGCAGTCTCCCCTTTTGACAAGTGATATCTGACTCTTTTTTCATGGGACTGCAGCCAAGGAGTAGGGATACAAAAGGGAAAAAGAATGGAAGACCAGTAAAATACTTTTCCTGGTTTGTTTTGGTTTTCTTTTTCTTCTTCTTAAAGAAAAAGTTTAAAAGATTGCTTAGACTCAAGGGGCCTCCTGGATTTAAAATGTCAGTAGAGTTAAAGAAAACAACAATAACAAAATAAACAAATAAATAAAACAATGAAAAGAAAAAGGGTTTCCATGCTTTAAAGGACAGCTCTGGGAAGGGAACCTGTACGATGGCATCAAAAGCCTCCAGGTGTCAGGGGCACATCAACAGTTGTGCTCAGCTTACAGATGAACATACTTCTTTTTTCTTGACAATTCAGCCTACAAATTCAGACTTGCACCTCACATTCAAACGGAATTCTTTTCCTCGCAGGCATCAGGAGCAGTAATAAAGATTTGGTGAGAAATGGCCGCCCTCGGGAACATTTACATGACCATGTTGTCTCTTGCTGCTCAAAGACTCCAACTGTTAGACTTCAACTGTAATTCACTAAAATATTCCATTGATGATATGCACAAGGAAATAGAATTCAGTTTGTTTAGCTGAACTGGTTCTGCATAAATACCAGATGTAAGCTCAAGCAGCAGAATTGATCTTTTTTTTTCCCCCTCAGTGGAAAAAAAGCCCTAAATTTTAGAAATTGTTTCAAACATGATACACTACTGCAATTCATTTAAGGATGTCTCAACTTTACTTCTTTGAAATACTTTGGGCTAAAAATTACATCTGTCCCAGACTAGGATGTAAATTGTGCATTTAATTATTTAATTTATGATCTGTCACTGCAGCCTGCAATGGGACTTGAAGCACCGCGTAGCAGGGCTGCGGCACAGCCGGGAGCTAGGTTCGGGAGCTGGGCTGTCTTTAGAGAAGTATCCAGGAGGGAAAGATGCTTCCCACCTTCCAAACAGCACAAGGCCACCTTGGGAGGCAGCATCACCTGCTCCTGCCACGTGCCAATCCAAATATTTAACCTCTTTTTTTTGAAAGAAAAACGGTACCTAACCCACCAAATTTGAGTGGGTGCCAGCCCCTGACCTGGTGAATGATTTAACTCTCTAAAAGACCTTACTTACAGTTGACGGGATGGACAGTTAAAGTATCCTTGCCCCCTCTCATAACTTCTCACTACTAGAGATTATCATCATTCGAGGAAGAATTACCTTGCTCGGATTCTTTGCTGATCACTTAACATTGTTTAAAAATCCTCCTCTGCAAATAAAGAAAATATATGTAGTTAGAAGAGCAAGGATGCTTACCGAGTCTGCCCACTGCCCTGGTAATTCATTCTCTCCAGCGTAGGGCATCCAGGCTTGGTTCCTGTATGCGGTGGGTGGTGTTGGGATAAAATAGCCCGTGAAGCCAGGTCGGTTTGCTGCTGGTATGGCAAACACTGCTGGTACGGTATTTCCTATTAAGAGGGTAGATATAATTAATAGTTGATATTTTCAGTTATAAATTAGAAGACTTTTTTTTTATTGGTGAGAATGTGATCACCATTGGTTGGATATAAGGCTCCCACAGTCTGACTAGAACGCCTCTATAATGCTGGGAAATACCAGAGAAGGCAAGATTTGCAGTTGTCTATATAATCAAGCTCTGCCTTCAGATAAAGATATACGGACTTAATCCTGAGGACTTGGTCCTTGTAACAACTGATCTTCATCAAAACTTTGAATCATTAGGAAAAAAAAGGCTTTTTTTCCCCTCTTCGATATATTCAGTATTTAGCTCTTGTTACCATGAGTTTCAGAGTAGTGGACCTTTCTTTTCAGCAGCAGGTTACAGAGCATTCAGTTTATATAGTAAAACCGTCTTAATATCTCTAAGCACAAAACCTACAAAAACGATTGAACAATACATTTAAAAGGCTGTAATCTCAACAACCCCATCATCAAACTTCAATGCTTCCATAAAAAAAACCAAGGCTCTACCTCCTCAATTCCTTTTCCAGGAACAGTCTATGACTGCAATGAATTATGCAGCTACAACTTTAAGATTTCCAAGGAAACTTGCTGACACCAAATCCATTTTATCACATCTTCATCAAGACATAGGGATGTCCAGGAAGCCTTCTACTAAAATTCCACTATCATACTCCAAGCTGGGCAGGAGAAACCAGCCTTCCTAGTATGAGGTTCAGCCTGGATATGGTTACACCTGCTCTTTCAGGTAGGGTTTATTCCTGGGCCTCATAGAGATGCATGAAACAATGTGGTTCTCGCTGCAGTTACTCAGATTATCCACAGGATATAACTAGGCGGTCTGGAAGACCAGCATCTTATCCCATGCTCCCACTATTTCCCTTGAGAGAAGCCACCATAACTCCATGTATTTGCCAATTTTAGAATAAAATACAAACAACTTGTCTGTCCAGTAAGACTTCCTTCCTCTAGTGTCTCTACATTCAAAGACTGACAGCAGCAGTGTACAACTGCTACACTATGGTAATAAAATCCTCATTCCTAAATCCTGGGCGAGAAAACTCTGCATCACCTTTATCAGGTACTAAGTAAAGCATGTGGACAGTGTGCTTTGAGTACTCAGTTATAATACATGGATGTGTATTTTACTTTTCAGATTCACAGAATATGTCAAAAATAACATCATTTATGAGAAAGCAGAAGAGCTAGTAAACCCCATAAGAACACAATAAAGTAAACTCCTTTTCACTGAGGAATGGAAGTACGGTAATGTTGCATAGATGGGCACTGGCTCTGTGCTAGCATCAATGCAGAGAAAATGCAACAGCACATCATTTGAGTATTACCACTAATTGCCCTCAGTAGATATGATACCACTGCGTAAGAGGTGCCAACAAAATGGCAAGACATGGGCATTCCCCTGAACTTCAGAGAATAATTGATAGAAATTAGTATCACATACTGGCTGCTTCAAATATCTGCCCCCCAGAATGTAATTTACAGCCCTGGCACATCCTCGCTTCTCAACACTCTGCAAGAGGGTTATGCTGCCTACTCTGATAGATACTGGGAACGCTGCATGGGCTCATACGTGGAGATAGAAAGACTCGAACAGTGACACCCAACCCCAAAGCAGTCTCCACAAAACCAGCAATTTATAGGTTCTCAACAACCTCCCATGCAGTCCTTGGCCAGAAGGGCTATGGAAGCAATCAGGGTGTGCAAAGAGAAGAAAAATATATTTTGTAGAAAACTGTCTCCAGAGCAGAAACATATCATCTGTTTCAACACTGTCTCAAAAAAATTTTCAGAAAAAAATTGGAGGAAAAATGAGGGATAGGTCATCCAAAATATGGACTAAAAACTCTTTACAGTTACACCGTGTTTTCTACTGTTAGGGACTAAGTCCTAGCTTTTGTTTTGACATTGGGTTGTAGGTGAAAAGGCACTATGTCAGGAAGGATGCTGGAGTCACCCAGCCATTGGAGAAGGTGAATTCACTGTGGAATTGCTAACGACCAGGGGGATCTATAATGTATGTCTGCACAGCAGGTACCCACAGGGTATCTCACAGGACCTCTATCCCAGCTCCTCCCGCCCCTTGGTTTGGAAGGAGGTGGGCTAAGAGGTGTGGGTGGTCTTTCTTCTTCCCAGGTCACAGACAGCACAAGGGTTGCTATTTTAAATGAGTTACCAAGGCTGGAAATAAGCATTCTTCAGACATGTACAGAGAAGAAAGTGCTGCCCCTGTAGATGACACACGGCTTCTACACCAAAATGCTCTTTCAATTTAACCACAGCAAAATAACCTACTATTCAAAATGAACACTCAATTGGCTGATGTAATAACTTATCCCAGTTTTTACTGCAACATCATTATCTTAAAGGTGATGTTGATGGGCTGCAGGAGCCAGCATTAGGCTGTTTCATGCCAAATCAGCTCCTGCACCAATGTTTCTTCATCTGTTGAGGCAATAAAGATTTTTTTTCCTATCAGAACTTTAGAAATCCCTGTTTGTATTACAGTTGCAGGTTTCTCACAGTTCTCTTTGTCTTTACCTATATTGTAGCCATTTATAGTATCTATCATATATGACAGTTTCCTCCAACTACCCCCAGAATAGTTCTGGTAACCTCCACGATGTACACAGAGGTCACTTTGTCTCTTCTGAAATGCAGCCACTCTTTAGTGGTAACACAACATACCTGTTTTTAATATAATAGCAATAAAATCTCCACATCACTGGAAATCATAAAACTGTATACCACACAGAACACATTAGTGCAGACATGAAGAAAAAGCTCTTGGTAGTATGGCATATGTTATAGCTTGAAATGCTTTAAAATGAAAGGGTGAGCATCTGCTCTTTTCAGATTCACATGTACTGTTTGCAGGAGGTATGACAAGAAGTGAGAGTAGAATGGATCTTTCAAACCTACTATATTTAATTAACTGACAACAGATTTGCATATCCACATTATTATTCTCAGTAGAAAGATGTTGAATACAATGCAGATTATTCTCTATTCTGAGGAAGCTAAGAAAGAAACTTTTCTGGAAGATTAACAGAGCAATGTTTAATAAACCTACTAATTTCAAAACTTCGAACTGACAATGTTGGGGTTTTTTTAATCTTGTAAGCTCTTTTCTATAGCTCTTCAAGAAAACATATTTTGCGAATGAGAAGCTATTTAAAATATTTTCCCAGCTAAATGTTATCCAGATACCATTAAAACAGTGTATCATCAGCTTAATCTTATGATTAAATCAATTCATTCATAAACAAAATTTACATCAAAAGGACCAGGAACTCACTAGGCTTTTAAAACTGGGACATTTAGACCCAAAACAAGTTCTGCACTTCAGCA
>NW_010555546.1:22601-54263 GCF_000687285.1 Phaethon lepturus
AGGAGAGGAGCCGAGCTGATGAATTACCTTTGGCTATGGGAAAGCACTGCTGCCTTCTGTTCTGAAGGGAAGGGGGCACGTCTCCAGCTTACCCCCCTCAGCAGCCCACTGTTGTGACAGGACTAGGGGTTAAGTTTCTCAAGAGGAAATAGGGAGTCATAAAACTCATCCCACAGTCGAGTTGGAAAACCTCAGTCTCGCACATGCTATTCTTCATGTCTGCTCGTTTTTCCTCCCTTTCCTTACAAACCAAGAAGAGCTGAATGCCCTTAAATCTCCTTCTGCAGTACTACTTACAGCTCCATTGTACATACTCTGTTTTCAACCACGTGGCCTGATATTCTTAACTGATAAAATTATGGAAGGATCCACCCCATTTCTCCACGCCCCTCAGAACCCCGTTACCCATCTCTCGCACTTTGGTTGTTTCTGTACATGGTGCAACACAACACACGAGTCACACCGCAGTCCCAATACTGCAACTTCTGCTTTTGCCAGCCAACACTTTCTGTACCAGCCCTAAAAATTCCACTGGATTTTGTAGTGGATGTAAAGTTCATCTGTAGTTCATCCGTTAAGTTCATCTGTAAAACAGATGAACGGTTTTACTGGGCTTTAATAATTCAGAGTTCCTACCAGTGAGCCAGCAGAATGCTACACTTGAGCAAAGACCATCCGGTACATTACTGCGGGGCCTTACCTTCAGAAATGACCATTTCCTGGTGCTTCTGCAGGGTGAGCAGTATTTTACAATGCAGCTGATGCTGCATTTACAAAGGAGCAATCCTTTGTAGGTCTCCTTCAGCTGCACCAGAAAAAAACACCTAATGCAATCTTTCTGCAAATAATCATCTGTATTTGTTATATCCCGTACATTCATTTACGTGCAAAATAAACCGTGAAGCTCTCAAAGCTCCAAGTTGGGTCTGCACTATTTTTCACCTGAGTGAAAAGCTGATTGATCAAGTGGACCAACAGACATTGGAGCTCTCGAACTAGGTGCAAAAGGTGCCTGATCATGATGCTGGGCCTGATCTGCCCCACTGGACTCAGGTATTCTCACTTTGCTGCCAATATCTGATGTAGACCTGTGCATTAAGAAAGAAAAAAATAAAAACATTTGTCATTCTGAGGGACAAATGAAATTCATAGCCACATACATGCCTATCAGCTACAGTATGACAAGCCAGCTAGGAACGAGCTATCTGATTTTCCTCTGGCATGACAGAAATTTGGAGAACAACTGGAGAACACTAAGTCTGGAGAAGTGTGAGAACTAAGAAGTCCTTAGCCTGGTTGCTACTTTGCCAAAGCATGTTATTACCATTGCATAGAGCCTTTGCTTGCTGCTTCAAACAAATGCCTGTGACATGCAACACAAAAAACAGAGCTTTACAATAGTTCATCAACACGTGACTGTAGACAATACCATATGACTACAGTATATGTGACATGGTATCACACAGTCGGAGACTACTACAGCAAGTTAACTGCATTTGGGAAGTACTAACATCTTTTGAGATGTTGTGTCCCGGTTGCTTTAGAGATAAAATGTAATGGATGAACAAGAATACACTGATAGAGAGTGTCCATATCCTGAATGCTACCGTATCATTAGCGGCCACTCGGAGAAGTTTCCTTTGGCCTCAGTGTTCCACAGCAGCTCTCAGCAAGCCTGCGGTGCCTCGAATTGCAGTTGGCACCAGGCGGTACCTAACAGCACAGCACTGAAGGCTAAATCAGTTCATCCACCACAGAAGTGTAAAAATCCCTTGAAATGCATTTTATAGAGTGCCTTACTGTGAGGAAGAGGCAAAATGTATGGGCTGAGCTAAGGCAATCAGGCTTTTGCAGGTATTTGGCTTCAGAAACACAAGTATGAGATATCTGAAAGCTAGGCAGAAATCCCCGGACCCGCGGTACTGAGAAACATCTTACAATTCATCCATATCCTGTTGCAAGTCCTTACAACAGAGAAAAGCAGGGAGACTGACAGGGCGAATTACCTACCACACATCTGCAGTACAATACGCCATTATGTGAGTCGAGGAAAGCATGTTTTAAAAGAAATCAGAGCCTGGATTTCCTAATTTTATTGAAACTGATTAGCGAATAGAAGAGAAAATTCATTGTTATTCTTTTCCTCTTCACGTTAAAATGAAATAAACCCAACATGTTTCTAATTTCGTGAATGTGTCTTTTAAGTGCCTTGTAAGTGCCCCCTTCAGGGTTTGCCCAGTTCTTATTACAACAGTGTTTTTCAGAGGTCATACCTAAAATAAAACAACAGATAAATACCTCCTGAGAGAGGCAACAGCCACAGGACCTGTTCTGGGAGGGACAGGAGGAGGAGGAGAACCCATTACCATCTCAGGAAGCTGAGAAAATCTGTAAGCCTGTAAAGGAGAAAAACAAGTATTTTCTGAAACACTAATAGATCTCAGTCAAATTAAAAACAAAAAGGAATTCAGAAATTAAATACCTGCCTTGTGTGCCGGCCAACAGGAAGTTAACTTTTTGTGGCATCAATAGTAATTGCTTTTTATTTGAGAATTTACAGTGCTTGGGTGATTTTTAGGATGTGGAAGAAAACATGAACAAATGAGTTCAGAGCTAAAATGAAGACTAATTAAAATAAAAGCTATTAAACACTGTCCCTGTGACATTTGTAACCTTGCTGGCAAAGCAGATCTGTTATGATTACGTGAGATTCAGTAGCTGCTTCGGACCCACAGGAAAAAGATCTCCGTATTTTCACTTCCTCCATAAACAAAGTATTTTAAAGATTCAGAAAGCATCCTCAGAGCAGCATCTAGTGAAGTGAGGATGCCTGCGAGCAATGCATATTTCAACCTCTTCCTTTCAGTCTTGAAGAGATGAAAAGAAAATTCTTCACAAAAACCCCAAGCTCTGTAACTTTCTAAAGCAATAACAAAAGTCTCAAAGAGTTCTGAAAAAGCAGAGTAATTCAGAGGAACACAGGACCAACCCACTAAGTCACAACATTAAGCATCTTGCCCATAGTAATTCTGGATTTCATCACTGATACATGTGAAGGATGAGTAATCATGTGCATGAAACCCATGGCATCCAAGAAATTAGATGTAGGACAAAATTTCTCTCCTAAATTCTTTGTAATGCTATAGGTTAGAGGTTATATTTTTGCTAAATATACTTAAAGACAGAGGGATGATAATGATACCTCTCTAGCATTTCATTGACACTTTTTTTTTCAACACGTGGTTTTGGGTGGTTTTCTTTTAATTATGCTTTTATTGACGAGGCTTCAGAGCAACGCACAGGATTAAAGAGAAGATCAAAACAATAGCAAATAACACATTACAGGGAGGCTGTCTGGTATTAAGACACAGGCATTTTCACAGAAACTAGAGTCCAAAGTCCAATGGTGGGACTTTGGCCCGCTAAACAAGAGGTATCTGGTTTTGCCAGAGAAGCTCCCTCCGCAACAGCAGAGAAAGCTAAAAGCACGTTACCATGGGATAAGTCACTCTCTGGCTCCTGCCTGCAGAAAGAGCTACAGGATTTACATGATTGGCTCCGACGCAACACCTACATTTAGGTTTGATTTTGACAAGATAAATCCCACACTAAATATCAAAAACCACTCTCTCAGTGATCATCTTTTAAAATGACACATTTAGATAGTATTCCAATACTTTCTTTCTCAAACAGCTCAAAACTGGGTTAACACAGAGGGAAGGTAAATTATCAAATACTGACTTTTGATGTCAGTGCCTCTAAGGGAAAAGCAATACAGACCAAGCATCTTTCTCCCACCTCTACTGCCACCCCTTTTAAAGCAGGGTAGAGCCCCTCAAAGGCATGTCTTATGAAAACCTTTTTCCCTTTCACACCACCCACAAAGTCTCCTAGTATTTACTTTCACCATGCTACAATGGTATTTAAAGTATTTCCATATTTAGGGGGGGAAAAAAAAAATCTAAGGCGGCAATGGTACATTTCTTAGCCAGCAGTTGGCAATACTGATTTTTAATGAAAGAACTGTATAGAAAAAACAAATGCTAGTCGCATCAAAGAAAACCTCAATTAGATTTCTCCTAATAGTGCTGGACTTGAAACGGTCCACAATGCCCCTTCTGCATCTGAAAAGCCCGCAGTGCTCTCACAGACGGAACCGAACGCTTCCTTCGGGCTCCACAAGCCTTTCATCCCACATCTTCCTCTCAGCATGCATTTGTACTAAGTATGAAATTCTTTCCCCCCCCTCTATTTTAAAGGAACAGCACATGAGCTAACGTTTCAGAGTGTTCAGTGACTCCAGAGACTGTTTGAGTATAACACGGTGGACAGAGACACAGAGGTAGGTTTGGGTTTGCTCTTGTGTGTTAGTGCATGTGCTTTGGAATACAGACATCAAAGGAGGCATTTTGTGGGATCACAAAAATTTTTTGGGGAAAAAAGTAAAATAGAAAATCGAAGCACTTATTTTGCTGCTTACATAGGAGATGAACAATTAGGAGTGAGCGGCAATATTTTGCTAATGGCTGGCCAGAGGAAATCCTGTTAAAATGAAAAATCCTGTTACGAGATCTGCTACACCATGCCAAGGAACAGTCTGTCCTGGGGGACAGCAGTCAGTCCTCTTTGTGCTGAACTTCCATAGACACCAAAACCATTACGAGAGGGAACTCCAATAAAATTTCCATAATTTCTCCAGTGGGTCAGGGCATTAGTGTTTTCCTACATGCAACACATAAATGGAAAAAAATGTTCAGAGGCTAAGTTAAATCAAAGTTTTACTAGAGAGGCTTGTCTGTTAGAGATTTAGCTGAGCCCTTAGGTTCTAGGCTAACTGGCATGATTGTAGAAATAGTCACTTCAGTGAAATTCGTACACTGTTGTAAATCCAATCAGAAAAAGAAGACAACAGCTGATTTCACAGAAAATTTGCCTAATTTTATTCTTCAAAATGAGTTTATCCTTTAAAAAAGTAACATCACTTCTGTTGTTCACCAAAAAAAAAAAACCACAAAAAACTAAACAACGTTAAAAGAGAAACATTCTGCATACATTCCAAACTCTGTTTTGTTGCAAAACTTGTATAATATGAACTTGTATAACTTGAGGACTTGTATAATACGAAGGTTACAACAATCACTGGCAGAAGTACTCAAATTTGGGATTCAGGATAGACTGCACAGATACCAGACTGCAGACCCCATGCCACCCTTCGAGGAAGAAACACCAGTGAAGGAGTCTGCTACGGCTAAAACACTGAGAATTGGAAAAGCAAATCACTGAAGAGTTTTAAGAAGTAGTAAGTGCAGTTTAGCAGAGAAACTTTGGGCCCAGGAGACACACAACACAACTCTCTAGAAGATAAAGTCCAGCCACCAGCAGACACCCACAGCAGTGTTATTGTGTGCTGAATTAACTGTATTAATTGTTTTATCATTAATTGTTAGTGTGTGCTGAATTAAGTTTTCTTTCCTGCGTCCTGCCAGGTGGTACCTCAGACTTAACTTTGCAGTTAGATTTAAGGCTACATTTTCCTGGTTGCAGTATTAAAATACTTTTACCATCTCCAACTTACAGATGTATTTGTCTTGGGTGAAATTATTCAATGTTGCCTTCTAATTACAGACATAGCCCTCTCCCATCTCACCGAAGGAATTAAAACGGCAGTGTCTTTCTTTACCCACTGAACCGTTTAGCAAAGCTATTAAATTGCAATCCAGGAATAATGCAAACTTACTGATTTCAGCTGGATTTGGTTTTGCTTTGGCTAGCTGTCCTGTAACTGTTATTGAAAGTGGCTGAACTTTGGTAAAATACTCTCACTTCACCGCCATTAAAGGAAGAGAAGCTCGGAGGACTTGGCTACATTACCAGTCACGCAGCCTGCAAGGCTGTCCCTCAGCGCTTGTTGTGCAGTGCTAGGTCTCCCCTTGGGACCCAGAGCTCTGTCACCCTCACTCCCTTTCCAGAGCACTAAAGATGAGAGGTGGAATCTGGTCCAGCCTTGTAATAAAGAGGATTCTTTTTTCTCTGGCCATAGCTCTCCGCTCGACTCAGCTGCGCAACTTTCCAAAGCAGTAACGTGACCTGCCAAGGTACAACACTGGCGGCTGGGCTTGTGTTGTACACTCGGTGCTACAACTCCATCCTCCAGTCTGAGTGTACCAGCTGGATGACAAGGACCCAGCTAAATGTTGCTCATCCCGTTTTTGGAGGCTCCAGAGCAACACTAAGAGTTTGCATTTTACTAGTTTTTCTCTGCCAGGAGAAGGCTTGAGCCCCAGATGAAGAAATCCTGTTATCACAGGTCATGAGCAGTTTGACAGACAGGCATTCTCCTACAGAGAATCTAGGTATTAATGCTAGCATATTAAAAAAAAGAAACCAAACCACAACAAACCCACACAAGACCTCAAAAGGAAAGAGAAAAAGGAAAAAGAAGAGGCATGCATGCTATGGAGAGATACACAACTCTTTCATGGTGAGACTAGCCAAGAAATTGACTGCAAAAAATCCAAGATCCATAACTTGGAAACATGGACTTGAAGAGTGGTTCTGGTTCCCTGAAAGCATATGGCACAGAGGGGAACACAGAGGTGGAGATCTGCATGCAGATTTTTGCTGTTTTGCCTCAATCTGTTTACCATTTGTGCTTTATGAAGGTAGAGAACATCTGTGCTAGAAATCTTACGCAGCACTTGTATCACCTCTGAAATGCTTTTGCATAAAACCTAAAGTTGCACTGAAGTTACTGGTAAGTTTGTGGGATGCTGTAAAAAGCTGAGTCTAGTGTCACTGGAATGCAAAGAGCCAGATCTCAGAAGAGAGTGATGGGCTGAAATTCTTTATACTTGCATTGTACACAGAGACCCAACGGTGAAGGCAATGTCTGCATTTGTTCCATCTAAGCAGGCAAAACGCTTTTAAATCCAGATTTCAATTTATAAAAGCATTGTTAATGCTGACTTTTAATTGCCACTAAGAACTGAATTTTAAGAAAGGGCAAAAATAAATAATTGTTGGTTTGCATGCTCCCCCGCATAACAAACATCCCAGTGCTCAGGCACCTCTCATCTTTAAAGCTGCTGGAGGCTGTTCACTCACCCTGGACACCTCTACCTGTCAGCCAACCCTCTCCTGAGTGTCCCCTTTTGCAGCATCTCCCCCAGAGCTGCTGAACAGAGGTATCCTGGGCAGGAAAACAGCTGCTAAGGTGCTGAGAGCAGTAAATCTTCCACGTTTTTCCTACCCACAGGTCACTTCCCACACATCTAAGCTGGATATTTTCAATTCCAATCCTCTGTCCCCATTTGAGAACATACCAGTAAATGGCTTAGTTAAAGTACAGCTCGTATTCGTGAAACTAATACGCAGGAAACGATGAATTAACAGCCCTTATCCAAAGTCCAGAAGCCTGTGCCTATCCTAATTTGTGGTGATCAATTATCTTCAGGGAACCTTTTAACACCATCTTCAGAACACCAGAAAGATAAGCAGATGCTTAAAGGTCCTAAACATGCAGGTGATTTAGAAGAGTAATGAGTCTTAGAAAGAAAATAGTGAAGCATTCACCAAAGAAGTATGGCTATTACATTTTTTAAAAATTTGTCACCATATAATACTTTTAATTCCATTTTAGAAAGACTCTCTGAAGTGTCAAAGTAATTTGACTACCCATTAGCTGTCTCTTAAGCTTGTAATCGAGTTCTAACCATAAAATATGATTATATGCTGTATGAAGTTCATCAGACCAATTTCAAAGTGCCAGAAATAACCTTTAGCATGATTTAAATAGCACCGGCATGAACCTTTGCAGGCAGTGCCATTGGCTTTCAAATACGTTCAGAAGAGTTGAGAGGCAGCATCCGTTACTGTATTTTTTTATTGTCATGGAAGGAAGTTGTAGTAATAGTTACTCTAAACTGACAACATTTTTCTGCTCTTATTCTAGCCAGAGTAAGGAACTCCATTTGAAATGCATTCTTTCAAAAAAATATTCATTTCTGAACAAAAAAAGCCTTTAAAATGAACAACTTCTCACACTCATATTGATAGATGGGCTATTTCTCATCTGAAAGCAATACATCTATCGTATGTACCTGACATACGATAAAGAAAATATTTTGTTGAGGTTCATGATACCATGTGTGGGAATTCAGGGGTGGTTTAAGATGCTGGTGGTGTGCACAGTGTTACTGCAACTGCTGTCTAGATACCTACAAAATTCCATTAACAATTTCCATCCATAGATTTCAGCTCTTAATTTATTTATTACTTTTGTGAGGTAAGGACATGTCAGCCGCGATTTGAGGCTAGGAAATTAGGGATAAAGAGCAACTTACATAGGTCAACGAAGAAACCTGTGGAATTAAACCACCTCTAGAGTCCCACGTCAATAGCTATAACCGCAAGATTGTCAACACCAGCCCACATTTCAGGTCACTCTGATTATTCCACTTGGTTCCCTCTCTTATGATGATGCTCTTCAGTGATGGACCTCACGCAGAAGTGTTGAACGTTTCGCACCCAGCTGCCCACGTAGCTGTTCTACAAAACCAGACTGCTTCCTAATGTGCGTTCAGTGAACAAGAGGAGACATGCAAACAAGTTCTCGATCTGTTGAACAGCCTGCAGCTTAGTGCAGACCGTTCTTTCAGGCACAATTTAGACAAGACAACCTTACTGCTAAAATAGATACTAAGAGTCTTCATGCAAGAGATGGGTATGGGTAAGCATACATACATACAGCCCACTAGCCGTACTTATTTACTGTAAGCATGGGTTTACATCTGGTGTTACGCGTGTAAAGAGCTCCGCCTTTAAAAAATGTGTCTCAGAGTAGAAATGTCTTTATGATATTACTAAAGAGAAGTTTCACTTACTGGTCTTGGTAAACTGTACTGATACATTTCTGGTCTGTATGTGGGTACCCACTGTACCCCCCCTCTAGGTCGGGTCATGGTACCAGGAGCACTGGTCACAACCTCCGAGTAGGGCAAGTGCGGTGCTGAGCTGTACGCCTCCTGCCTGCTCTGTCCTCCGTGGCCTGCAGAGGCCAGGCTGAAAGCCTCTTCCAAGAGCATATGCATCTGCTGACGAACCTCATCAATGGAGGGCTGAGAACTTAAAGTTGAGGTCTCCGAGTGGCCTTTGGCCTGTCGGGACCTGGTGTAACTCCGAGGCTCGTTGACACGGTCAACATTTGTTTCTTCTATAATTTCAGGCTCAGTCTGTTGGATGGAATAAAAGCATGTATATGTAAAAAGATTTACAAGACTGTATTTGTGCTGCTTCATACAAAACATTCTCAAACACAGATGTAACACATACAAAGTCAGGAATTGTGACAATATAGACGCATGACAAGTATTGGAAAGGAGCGATATGATGGAGGCAAGTATAATAGGAGGGAGTCAAAGACCCATTCATGTCCTCCATTGTTTGCTGCTAAAACTAGCAAGGACACTAGCAGAGACATTCTGTAGCAGATTAAATTGTCAATGATTCACTTAAAAACAACTAGAATTAACGTTTAAATTCTTTTCTTAGTTGTTATCAATGGGAGTACAACTGTGCCAGGAGAAGTATGGCACCCTAAATAGTACCATCACTATGAAGGACCCGTTACAAGGGACGGCTTGTTACAGCTACAGGGACTGAAATTCTTTTGTCCTTTCTCACACATTAAGATTTCAGAAGAATTAAAGTTTAGGAGTTTTCCGTGAACTTTCTAACCCAGCGAGGACCGCTAATGGCACCGCAAACTAGGTCCTGTCCCTTGCAGAAAATATCCTGATCTCAGTCATCTCTGCTCAGTCACCTTACCTAGCCACCTAACAGTAGCTACACAGAAATTTACCCAAAACTAACGTGAAAACAGTGAATGAAGCAAGTACTCTAACAAGCAGATAGTTCTCGTGCCGCTTAACTTGAAGGGTTTCTCCTAGGGTAATTCCTTCTGTACAGATAAGTACAAACAGAAATAGGCCCCCCGAATTTTTTGCCTGTAACTCCAAGACAGAAAAAAACATCATATTATAAGAACTTGACAGCGAAATACCTAACTTCATCTATCTTCTGTAAGATTAGTTTCACAGGCTATAGTTTTTAAAAAATACATGTTAAACAGGCAATCTGAAAAAGCAACCAATTTCTAATTCTTTAAATATCAGTAAAATAAATTCAAGATGCTAGGGTAACTGGAATGAAGAATAGGTATGTACCTCCTTCTACATGTAGCATGTGGTTAGAACTGTGTCAGCATTTAAAATAGCCACAAATGACAGAACACAACATGGTATTCTTACTGAAAATGCCAGTACTGCCCTGATAATTTACGTGAGTGCTCTGTAGCTCCTGCTATGGCATACTTCCCCCCCCCCACCCCACCCCCCCCCCCCCCATGTAATAGTGCAATAGCTTTCTATATACCTGACTAGGTAAACAACTGTGCCCTCAACATTTTGCAAGCTCTGCATGGTCATATATATTATAGGACAATCATAGTACATATTTCTTTATCTGCAGAGTCCAATATCAAACTGACTTTCTTCTTCTCTTAGGAGCCATTCAGAGAAGAGTTACATGGTTTGCCTAAAAACTAACAATAAATTTAAATAAAATATCTTAATTTGTTTTCTCTCTTAGCTGTTATAACTAAAGCTTTATTCTGTATTCCATTACAATACAACAATAAAAAAGGAAAATGCAAGCAGTAATTAATCATTTGAATATTTAATTATAACTTATACATTTATATTTATACAGTATATTATCTAAATTCAAAACCACAAACGCAGCTTTAGGTTTCTTAAGTGGTAAACACATCAGATTGGGGGAGGAACAACGTAATGGCACAAAGTTATCTTAAACTGAAAAACTTTGTAGGAAATCTTCAACAATCTTCCCTTTATTTTCTTCCTGCATTTTGATTCCACTATTATCTGTGTTGTTACATGGTACAGTAAATAAAAATCAGGTAAATTTTAGAAGCCTGACTATAAAACGCAAGTAGTTTGTATAAGTGCAACCGAAGAGCCTCTGAAATCATACTGTCCCAACTGAATGATTAATAACCATGGCTCTACTATTTCCTCATGACTATAAAAATATCAGTGAATGGAATCCCACAAGAGACCTACCAGTACCCAACACTGAAATAAATCAGGTTCTCTACTACAACACCCTTGGTAAAGCCATTAGACCTCTACAGAATGTCTAAAATATATCGTATGAATAAAGGATGCATATTAGCAGTCAACATTAAGTCAGCATTGATTTATCAATATAAACATTGGCATGAAGATTTTGGAGGAGGCTGGTGACCATCACTTTTCCTTAAGTTTTAAAATTTATTTCAATTCATCCTATCACTTTCTAATGTATGCCATTTGCCTTCCTATAAATTGAAACATGTAAGTATCATAAATAGATGCCATTATACATTAATGTTACCATTATAAATATCTGGATATTGTTCATACACCATTACTGTATAATACAAGGAACTGGAATTACATGAAGAAGGAAAAGAAAGTCCTGTCCAGAGAGGCAGACTTCATACGCTTCTGGCATAACTCTGCTGCTGCAACTATATCAGTAAAATTCTTCATGTGAACATTGATCCATAAGCTTTTTGAGGAGTTGCATTAGTTTAACTATATAGATATAGTTATACCAGTAAATTCTTTTGATTATTGATCTCTTAGATATGTATAATAAGGTCATTTTCTTCCTTTTACACCAAAACCAGCCTGAATATTTTCTGCCCTAGAATAAAGCTCAATAGCAGTCTAGAGGTTCTAGACTCTTTCCTTATAGCATTTGCTGTACTTACCGTTGTCTGTGAACGTGTTGGAAATAACAGACATGTTAATAAAGTCTCCTTAATCTACTTGCTAGGTGATGATACTAAACCCTGTTGGGATTATTTAAAATTGAAAGATAGGTACTGTTCAATGATAATCCATTCCTAAAAGATGCTATAAAGGCAAATAATAGAACATCAAACAGTAGCATGTACGCGCCAAAATAATACAAAAAGCTACATATTCTATACAGACAGGTATGTAACTACTGACCTCCTATCCTGACCAATTTTTAGCTCTGAGAAACAGAATGATGATTCAGAGAAATATCATAAAAAATATCATTATGGGGACTGAAATATTTTTAGAAAACCATAACCAAAATATTAGAAAGGGGAACCATGTTTTAAAAAAAAGATAGTATGGAATGGCAGATTTCTGAGCTCTTACTTCTGTCTCCTATTTAAAGGACAAGACAAAATCAGGCAGATCATAAACTCTCAGGATATGGTTGTGCATATCAGTCTAGCAGTCCTTAAGGGGTTTTCTTCAAGAATCTGGGGATATTAGTCTCTTTTCTTTAAAAAAAAAAAGAAAAAAAAAGGCAAGCATTTCTCATGATTGGGAAGATAAAACTCAACAAATAACTTGGGCTTACTGGTAACAGCATAAAAATTCATCGATGGGACTTGTTGCTAAATTATCTGAGAGGAAGATAGCAAGAGTCCAAGAAAGCTGGAACCTTTAGAACGACAAAGCAGATCTCAAAAAATGGTACAACACACAAAAAAGAAGGAACAGAAGATTCAGCATAAACCCACCCCTTTTTCAGAGCCCTTTTTCACAGGTCAGATTTACAGAGGTGTTTAGTCGCACCACTAGTGAGATCCATATGAATTCCAGGAATAAATATACATATAAGTGCCTGCCTGTGGGTATCCTGGGAGACCAAGCCTGTCAGACGCTCGGCACAGCTCTGAGGAACCTCAAACAGGAGCAAGGGAAGCCAGCCCACGCTGCAAGCTGAGGCTTGGCAACTAAATTTCAGTATCTTCTCCTGTTTTCCCCTGGCATTTTTCTGCTTTCAGATGGGAAATACACTCAGAAGAGTTGCACTGCAGTGAATCTGCACTGCATCGGTCAAAAGGCATTTTATGTAACTTATCAGTAAAAAAAGACTGTGCCAGAGACAGCTCGCCCAACCGCAACCTTGTGTGTGATGTGCACAGATCTCAGAGTTTAGCCTTACTTTTAAGACATTTCAGAATCTTCATGAGCTCATTAATCTATTTTCAAGGTTTTCATCAAATTTTGTTTAAAATACATTTTATATCTAGTATACACAATATATTAAAATATATTTTTAAAATCTTCTGCTAACTACTTATGCCATAGTAATTTTGAACTAACAGCAGGAGGCCATGCCTGCTCCCAGGATGTTTTCAACATTCATTTCTGGAAAATATCACCTATGAAAAATGACCCTTTATTAGCATACTAAAAAAACTCTTCCCTTCTTGAAACACATGTTTTTCAAGATAGTGAGGGAAGGATAGCTTGACAATGTTTTTATTATCTAAGAAAGTTCCAATAATAAAGAAAACATTTAAGTGGGGTAAAAGAAAAAAAATCTTTTTGCAAAATGCAAAACCTATTTTAACAGGTTATACCATTCTTTTTCCAGGCTACAGTGATGTATTCTAATGCCCCAGAAAGCAGTGAACCATTCATCCCACTTACATGGCACAACATGACTCATGCAATCTGATGGGAAGTGTCCAAATGCAGGAAATCATTTAAGAAATCTGACACCTAGAACATGCCCCGAAGAATTCTGAAAAAGATTTAAACTTCCCTGAACACATCCCCTCACCTTGGTACATTATTTCACCTTGCTAAAACACATCCCTGGCAGCTGGGAGGGTTGACAATTAAGCCCCCCACAAAATGTGATTTTTCTGTGCTAAGGCTCATAGAAAATCACGAGGTGATTGGTGACAGCCAACATGCATTCGCTAAGGGCAAATCATGCCTGGAAAATTTGGTGGCTTTCTACAATGGGGTTACAGTGTTGGTGGATAAGTGAAGAGCACCTGACGTCATCTACCTGGACATGCAGAAAGCATCTGACACTGTCCCGCACAACATCCTTGTCTCTAAATTGGAGAGACATGGATTTGGTGGGTGGACCACTTGGTGGATAAGGAATTTGCTGGGTGGTCGCACTCAAAGAGTTGCGGTCAGCGGCTCGATGCCTAAGGGCAGACCACTGACGAGTGGCATTCCTCAGGGGTCAGTATTGGGACTGGCACTGTTTAACATCTTTGTTGGTGACATGGACAGTGGGATTGAGTGCACCCCCAGCAAGTTTGATGATGACACCAAGCTGCGTGGTGCGATCGACATGCTGGAGGGAAGGAAAGCCATCCAGAGGGACCTTGACAGGCTTGAGAGGTGAACCTCACAAATTTCAACAAGGCCAAGTGCAAGATCCTGCACATGGGTCATGCAATCCCCAGCACAAATACAGGCTGGGCAGCGAATGGACTGAGAACAGCCCTGAGGAGAAGGACTTGGGGGTGTTGGTTGATGAGAACAGGACAATGTGCACTTACAGCCCAGAAAGCAAACGGTATCCTGAGCTGCATCAAAAGAAGCGTGACCAGCAGGTCGAGGGAGGTGATTCTCCCCCCTGCTCTTGTGACACCCCACCTGGAGTACTGTGTTCAGCTCTGGGGCCCCCAACATAAGAAGGACATGGACCTGTTGGAGTGAGTCCAGAGGAGGGCCATGAAGATGATCAGAGGGTTGAAGCACCTCTCCTGTGAAGACAGGCTGAGAGAGTTGGGGTTGTTCTGCATGGAGAAGAGAAGGCTCTGGGGAGACCCTATAGCAACCTTCCAGTACTTAAAGGGGGCTTATAAGAAAGCTGGAGAAGGACTTTTTACAAGGGCTTGTAGTGATAAGACAAGGGGCAATGGCTTTAAATGGAAAGAGGGTAGATTTAGATTAGGTATAAGGAAGAAATTCTTCACTGTGGGTGTGCTGAGGCACTGGAATAGGTTGCCCCAGAGAAGTTGTGGATGCCCCATTCCTGGAAGTGTTCAAAGCCAGGTTGGGTGGGGCTTTGAGCAAACTGGTCTAGTGCAAGGTGACCCTGCCCACGGAAGGGGGGTTGGAACTAGGCAATCTTTAAGGTCCCTTCCAACCCAGACTATTCTATGATTCTATAAAAATGCTTGTCATCTACAGAGTTTAGAGGATGAACAACCACCAGATGAACTTCCTTGTTTTCCAGAATGGTTTAGACCTTTTCCAGGGATTGATCTTCAGGGATGGCTGAGCTACAGCATTTTGTACATGGGGCAAAGGATTGAAAAATTCTGCATTACCCCAGTGTGGGGACTGTTTTTATCCTCATTCTGGGTGCACACAGTGTCAGCTTGCTCCCGGTGTATGTTCAGGCTGCACAAGACAACTAATCCAGCCTTGTGTTGGCCATGTGAGTTCTTTGGACCACAAATCAGCATCTGCCCTGGCTGGTCTTGACATTTACCTATTCAAAACTTTCCCAGTTCTGATGTAGTAAGGGGACAATATCTGTTCCTAGGGGATTTCCACAAAAAACCTGACATCTGGACTTAAGTGAAATACCCAGAATTTGGTTGCCCATTCTTCTGAATCAAGAGAGCAGCATCGGGGGTACAGAACAGAGGTTTTCAATTGCAATGCAAATAAGCTCAGTATCATTTAAGTGGCTGCATAATTAGAAGTATCTCAATTCAAAATTTAATATTTTGGCAAATAATGAGATTCAGGGCAAATGCTTTGTTTGCATTTCGGATGGTAAAATGATGTACAGCCATAAAGTATGTGAAAGTACTCTGAGTATCCTGAGCCTTTTTCAGGATGCCGAGTGCACATAAAATGCTGTAACATTAAATACCCAATGTCACGCTGGCTTGTAGCTTATCAGTAGTTCCCTAGTTTGAGGAGTAAGTTAAGACTTTGCTGAGCAAATTTCTCTGTTTATCTGATCTGTATCTGATAAACTTACGTCATATCCAGAGTTACGGATTCCACGTCTCGGTCTTTCTCGAGTAACGAGAAGATCCATCTCAGTTTCTCCTGGACTAGGACTGTTCAAAGACTGCCTGCTTCTGTATACTGAGTTCTTCATCGGTTGCCTAGAAAACATGAAACAAGAAAACAGTAAAACGAAAAGAAAACAAAAAAAAATGACAGGCAGCAGTTTTCAATATTCACCTTTATTCTAAAATGATGAGGTTCATAAAAATGCCACTTTATTATAGGATATTCTTTCTCTGTATATGGAAGTGCTAGAAATCAGTAACTTTATTAAGAGAGCATTAATTTTGCTTCCTGTTAAAGAAAATAAAGCTACATAAAAAAATATGGACATCATATGTGGGAGCTTATCAGATGAAATATGTCCCAAGAAGATATCAGAACCCTTTTAACCTCAGCTGATATGATTCAAATTCATAAAAAATAAATAGGTGCTATTATCAAAAAATAATAGGACCTTCCACACACTCAGATGGGGAGCAGAGATTTTGGCTGCTGACCCTGAGCCACGAGAGAGAAGCAGAATAACGCTCCACTGAAACAAACACCCAGGAAAGTGAATGGGAAGAGAGACAGGAGTGGGAGGCAACTGCCTGCAAGATGTTCTTTATAAATAGCCAGTTTGGTAACTGGCCACAACTTTACCAGAGAGCTTTACCTCCTGGAATTAAACCGCTTCCAGCATAACTCTGAGCAGCACCGGGCAAAGGCGTCCCCAGGCATTGAGCTTTCGCCACCATGTGCACAGAAGCAAGGGGAAACAGAGGTACTAGAAGGACAGCGTGTAAGTCAATACCCAAAATATCCTGTAATCTTTCCAACGCAACCATTTCGTTCCTTGTTACTGGTTATACAAACACAAATATAGCATTTCTCTGTAAGATACAGAACATATCTGTAAAGCCTTCAGGAGTGGTTGCCAAACCCTGATACAGGAACTTCACGCTTCATCAAGCTGCATCTTTTAAGAAGGTTACCTCTAAACCAAAAAACGTTTTGGAGATGCTGTTCTCATGGTGTATCTGACCATTAGTCATTTTCTTGAAGAGCTGAAAGCAGAAATTTGAAAGGGGGGGAGAAGGCTGTGGTGACTTTTCCATCATTCTCCTGTGCTTGCCAGGTAACGTGAGAGAAAATGCAACCCTGTGCTAAGATTTGACTGAAGAGCAAAAAAAGCTTGCATTAAAGTGAGCCTGTGGCTGAGCGCTCTATTTGAGTTAATAAGCGGTGTAAAAATAAGATCTGTAGAGTTTTAAATGTGTGGGACTGCCTGAACTGCTTACAAAGAGGTCTCCTACAATAGTTGAGATCTTGAAAAGCCTAGGACCACTTCTGTAAGTGACCTAAGAAGAAACCATGTTAAGGAGCCTCTGCTCCATTCAGCAATTACAAAGACTTCATGGTTTAACCTCTCAAGAACTATCAATGAAATGAAAAGACAACACAGTTTGAATGGACTCACTGATAAGAGGCAGTAAATCTTCAGCTGTTACAGATTTGGTTAACAGAACTTTTTGCCTTGACAGACTAGAGCAGAAGAAACTGGTTTGCAGAAATCCAGGAAGATGGGCATTTACATGACCAGATAGGAAAAAAAGGTAGGACAAAAAAATATCAACTTCACGCCTCTGATTAGACTAAGTACTCAAGCATTGACTTAATTTAAAGGTAACTTTCAAAAACTTCTGTGTGACTTTTAGTCACAAATCTCCATGCACATATTTGAAAGTCCCAAAGGCAGTGCCAAAGCAGAAGACAAGCAGAGATTTTGGAATAAATTTCCCCTATAAATATAATATTGAATAAATTAAAGTGCCTTATCTTGTTTCTTCCAAGACTATACTGCCAGTGTCACCAGAAAACGTGGGGAACTAAGTTATGCTGAGGCTAATCAGATCTGACAATCTGACAAGTTCCTACATTAAAGGTCTCTAAATTCTCAGACATGTTTTACAGTAGGTTCATAAATACTTAGCTGGTGCAGTTGTGGTGTATTTTCCAAGGTATTCAAATATACAGCGCTCTAATAAATGCAGATTCTTGACCTGATTACAAACTGTTAAAGAAAGACCCAGAATAGCGTGTATCATCAGTAGGCTCTAAAAAATTGCCTTGAGATTGCCAATTAGCTCATTTAAGGAAGTTTTACTAATGAGAAAGGGGGCATGAACGCTGACAATTGGCATTCAAATGGGTTAGTGCCTTCTGGGAACACAACTGGAACAATTTAAAACATGAACTTGATGCTACAGAAGACTCAAAGGTACTAAGAGCACAAAGCTGTTTGGTTTTGAACAAATCAAATTATTTAGTGGCAATGTTTTGTAAATCACTTTTAAATGCAATTTAAAACAAATCCAAAATATAAGGGTGATCTTGAATAATGTAATCAACTGCATCTTTATTTTCACATATATTTTGGAAATGCTGTAATAATGTGATTTAAGTTAGTGGAATATGCACAGAACAGAAAAGAGTGGAATAGACCTTTCCCCTGGAAACTCTGAAATCTTTGACATACTCTGAAGCGATATTATTTAAAAAAAAAAAAAAATCAAATTTTTTGTTTTTAATTGCTGCAAATATAATGATTCAAACAATGATACAAAGCAGAAAAGGTTAGAAATCAAATCTTTTCTATTTTATGCTAACCTAGACTGATTTAAAAGCAAATTTTATTACAGAAATACAACTGTATTGATTCATTTATCAATAACCAAAATGCACATTACTTTGAATAATACTATGCGAGATTTTAGCCATCTTACTTTTAGTTCAAAAAATGAAGGCAATAATGCTGTCATGTGTGTTGCAGCATATCAAATTCAGTTCCAGGTCTTAGTTTGGAAATTTTAGCATAGACTTTGGAGTTGGTTTGCTTGCAAACATCTGCAACATCTGTGAAGCTCTTTAAATGCTTTGTGTCTTTACAGAAAGTGCATCATAAATGGTTATTCCTTCGTCCTAAGTAGGGATATAGGCTATATATTTAACAAGTATATATTTATAAGTAATATTTATATATTACTTTATATTTGTACATTTATATTTATAAATTTATATCTAAATCAAATTTATATTAATCAATTTATATATTTACAAGTAATATTTAACAAGTAAATCCAGCAGTCAGCCTTTTATAGTTCAGCTACACAATGAAATCATTCCCTTACAGCTGTATACCTGCCTTCAAGCAGTTTCTATCATGCCAGTGATCACTATCTTAAACAGACTATGACAGGTTTACACAACACATTAGAAAGCATGCTGAAAAAATATATTCCGGGAGCTTTCAGCACACTGGCACATTAACAAACAAACATCAGTGTATTTAACAAAAAAGCAGATGGTTAGCATTAAAGCTTCACGTGTGATGTTTTAAACATTTCCTACATGGCATGTGACACATAATAAATATCCAAAGCAATGCCTTGGTGCTTCACTACATGTACAGCGCATATCAACGTTCTCAAGTTTCATTTATGTCTTCTGGGTAGACTGCGCAGACAGAGCAGGACTCCTGCGTCCCGAGCGTTCAGTATCTTAGCCTTTCGGTGCATTTGGAGCATTTTATTCGTCCTCCACTGGAAAACTGCTCAAGGAAATGATGCCCCAGACCCTCCAGCAAGGATATGACACACAGTTAAGTCAGCATCTTTTTTCTTCATTGACCAGTACAAGCCTGGGAAACAGCCCATTAAGGGCAGTATCCCTCAATCATTTAACTCTAGACCTATAGAAGTTCATCTGATCACAGTTTTTGCCCACGTTCTGAGCCAAGACTGCATTTATCATTCCCATTACAGCCTTTTTCATCTTTGTGCCCCAAGTGTCACTGCTGAAGTTGCACTGTGTGCAAAGACTGTGCCGCCACCAATGCTTTGATTGCAGTCATGATTTAGGCTCCTAGGAAAGCTTTGGTCTGAACTTTCCAGGGGATGGTATGCAAGATTGCACCCTCAGGCATAAGACCACTTCCAGAGGAACTGTACTTCAGTATCCCTTTTTCTCTCAGGGATCAACTCCTGCTGGTCCCCGACTGCAGTAAGAACCAGAGCCCTCGTGGTGCGAGGTGCAGCGGCAAACACTCTCTTATACTCCTTCACACCTCCACCACCCCTAAGGAAGAGGAATCTGCATACTGTGCCATTCTTGGGGTAGGACTGGTGTGATCTCCTCTTTCCAATGTGTCAACTTGTGCTTCAGAGAGCACCAGCAACAGAGCAGGTCCACCCACCCACACACAGCAGGCTCAGGCAGAATCAGCATGTACGCTCCCACCCCATTTCTAAAACGGGAATATGAATACTACTGGTGTGCCATCTTCAAAGGACAGCAAAGTGTTAACCAAACGTTAGTACTGTTATACAATATGCCAGCTTCACATCACAGATGAGCAGAGTGTGACTTTGTCTGTTAAAGGCACAGCAAGATCACCGATTACAGGGACACACACGCCCTTACAGATACCATCCCTGCAGGGCTTACTGAAATACGTGGACAACGTACCCGTTGTGTTACCTTATGCCTACTGCAATAGTTATATTCAGACAAAAATAATGACAAAACAGTAACACCACTGAACTTTGGAATCAATGACTTCAGATGTCAACTTTCTGGCTTAAGGCCATTCTCATTATTACCAAAAAAATTACTACCAACTTTTCTATTTACCTTACTTAGAAAATTACTCACAAGAACTTGCAAAAGTCTCTTCCCTTATTTTTTTGTCTTTCCATGTCTTTCTTTTTAACCCCACTGCCATTTTACCAGATAATATACTTTCATAATTAATCATGATTATATGAATTTTCTTCATAAAGTAGGAGGGACCAGCTGACCATACAGCAAACAGCTGGATCATTTAGAATGGCCCCTTTGATCGCCTACAGCCTCTGGAAATCAACTTTCCTCCCAGATGAAGAACTGTATACAAAAAGTCTCACCTGTTCTTAGGCTCAGCAAATGGAGATGAGACATCTGGATCCAAAATGTGGTCAAGTTCTTTCTGGTTTTTTTCATACATCCTTTTTCTCTCTGTCAGCCCCTTGTTGTTATCAACCTGTGGGAAATCATAGTACCCCTTCCTCTTGGCTTTCAAGCGCAGCTTGTTGCGGTAATGTTCTATATCGGACTTCTGCTTCAAAGCCTTGTTCACCTAAAAGGCAAAAGGACATTTAAAGGATAGTGCTGGGCTGGCTACTTCCAAACCGTATTGTTGGAGCGCGCTTGATGCGCTGCATGTGTCATTTTACAGAGTGCTTTTTGTACCACACCATGCCATCTGTAAGCAGTGAGGAACTGCAAGTGAACAGAGTCGCTGCATTTTTATGGCTTGGCAGATGGTTAAATAATTTTAGCCTAAAAACTATGTACCATCACAACAGTGACTCACTGATACACCCACTGAAGAAAAGCACCCATGATGTTAGCCAATTGTTGTGACCCAATGCCATGCTTGCTTTTGGGCACCATGGGGAGAGCTCACCAATGAAAACTCTTCTAGGGTCCCATAAGTACAGAGACATCGTCCCTCACTACACAAAACCTTAAATAAGTCATTACTGGTGGCTGGGGAAGAATCCAGTGAAATATCATTGTGTGTTCCTCTTATTTATATGCTTCCTTACAAACCTGGTACAGGACTCTGTCAGAGACAAGATCCTTAAATAAATGGGTGTTTGTTTGGTGTGACCTAGTACAGGTCAGCTTCCATGGATGCTCCTAAGTATGAGGAAGTTTTTCCTCCTGCTTCAAATTGTCTGTTACATCGAAATGAGCAATTTACTTGGGCTTTGTGCTTCCAGAGTCAAATTCTACAGTCTTCTCACAAATTTCAAGAAATGTATGTACAAGACAGCACATAGCACCAGGAGTGCCATCCTGTTGACTTACAGAAAACCTAAATCTAAATAAGCCTTTCTCTGAGTTTGGAAACTACGTGGTATGTCAGGGCTTAAAATACAAGTATGAAATGGAACACGACAGACTGGTCTAATCCAGGCCCACATGGGAAGCCTGACAACACTGTCTTTTACTGTGTCTTTTGCAGCAGCCTTCCCTGATGCTTTTAAGCAGCCTCAGGAAGAATCTGGCTGATCTTTAAATGACCATTGCAGTGCAAGTTTGCAAACAAAACACCTCTCTGGCTTGTCCCCATCATGTTTAACAACTGTATAAAAGCCTCAGTCCTTCGTAACTAGACCACTCTTGACTAAATCTACATAAAACCATGAATAATCATCCAAGTGTTGGAGCCAAAGCATGGGTTTTGGCCAGCGCCTGGATCAGACGCTTGTGCCAGCCCACTTTGTTCTCAGGAAACACCTGCACCCTCTGTGCACAGGCTGGCGTGCAGACTGGGCAAAGCCATGGGCCCGTTCCACCCTTCCTTGCTCTGAATGAGTTCTATTGCTCGGTATAGAAAGATCAGCTTGGGCCCCAGATGATCTATATACATTTCCATGTTCAGCCACAGAATTCATGTAGACAAAGATCTTACTCTGCTCTCTGCCTTCATTACTCATCTTGTTAAAACTAACGCAAAAGGAGAGAAGGATATTGAGAAGGTAGGAATGTAGACAATCGCCTCTTCCAAGGTCACGTGCATTCACAGGTGCATTGCCAACGAGCAGATCTTAAATTCTCAGGCCTCCAAGCCCACAATACTAATGGGACTTTATATAGCATCGGGTGAAAAGCTCCTACAAGTCTTCAACTCTAACAGGCTTAAGATTGTTCCACCTGTGGATGTAGCCAAGGAAACAGCTGGAGACATTATCAGACAGTCCTTACCTCTCCATTAATGATGGCAGATTCCTGGCTCCTATCTGATGCAGCATGAACAGCAGGGAGTGCCACGGGTTTGATAGCTATCAGCTGTACTGATCCAGAAGAGGTGTCGAAGGGGTCAATGGCAGATTTGGCAATGTTATCAAAGAGAATGCCTCCTTCCTCTTCATCACTTACGGGCACTAAAGCACATCAAACTTATTCAGCATAAAGACAGATATTTTTACTGCACGTTCAAGGTGAAATTCAGCAAGCACATGCTTTAGACTAATAATGTGCTCGGTACACTCGAGGAACAGACCTGGGAGACCTTTACACTGGAAAAAAATCCCATCAGGTTACAGATAACATTACGTATTGAAAGGATTATCTGACACTCCCCCAGAGAAGGTTGGTTTCCAATCTGCACTAATAAGATGTGCTTATTGCTTATTGGGGGGGGGGGGGGGGGGGGAGGAGGGGAGGCAGGCGAGGCTGGCACGCAGGGACCTGGCTAGAATGACACAGAAAATTGTATGAAAATGACAATGAAAGTCCAAGTACATCTTTTCCTAGGTTTCACATGGAAAAGACATTATATGCACACACACACACAAGTCTCTACATGTCAAGGCATCAGTGTCTTACACTGCAAGAGCATGGGCACTCTCAAAATTTCAAAAATAAACCTACTGATTTTAGCAAAAGTTATTAATACTAAAAATGCCATCTGTTAAAATGAAAGCTTGGCTTTTGTATGTTAAAGCATGCTTAAGACACTGATGGTGTCCAAGTTTATGTTATTTTTTTGCTTTGCAAAGCAGCACCTCAGGTGGCTGTAAAGTTAAACCATTAAAATTTCTTAAGAGATAGGAGAAGGCTTCTGAAAATCTTTGAAATTAAATGGCATGGTGAGGGATCTTTAGTTTTAGATTTCTATATAAATGGATAACACTTTCACATACAATTGGGCCCTTTCTCCTCAAATTTTTGTTTGTAAACCTACAGCACCTTGTCAGCTGTTGAATCTTAAACCTTTTATCCTCATCTTGCAAAAAAAGAATGACTCTAAATCATGAGCACAAATTCTTCAAAGAGATTCTTGCAAATATTTTTGAATAATTATGCTATTAGAGGGAAGAACATTTGCTCCATCTCCTAACTGACAGGAGCAGAGATCCTCTGCTAAAGAACAAAGTGGTCTGCTCTAAATTTATTTCCTCTGAAAATACACTCTGTTTTAATATTTAATCACTGCACAAATTACAATGGACTTGTATAAACTCAGCAGTTTAGACAGCCAGTGATTTTGGTAAGAAAATATTTGACAGTGGTAACATAAAATATGAACCCACTGAGTAAGCTTATTATCTTTCTGTCGGTACTCAGTGTGGACTGGAGTTGACACTACTTGAGCTTTTGAGAAATAGATGGGTGAAATCATTCTGTCATTAAATATTGTCCCTCCGGCTCCACAGAACTGTCCAAATATGATAGAGAAATCTTTAGTGGGTCTGAAATCCCCTTGTCGCTCCTGGGGCTGTTCAAACACTCTGAATTTGTATGCTCACCGGAGCAAGCAGATCACAAGCCTGGCTTGCCGAAATCAGCTGCCGGACTCCCGCTGACAACCAGGCTGCCAGGACACCACAGCAGCAAAATCAGATGAACAAAGAGATACTTGCCTGTCACAGACCGCACTGAACAGGAGGGCATTTACATTACAAGGAGTAGAAAAGTGAAGTATGGACGTTCTTCCCTCGGGGCATATTGAATCAGTTCAATTCTCAAGTAAGTCACCAGATGCAGTTCTGGAAGATGGGTGTTGTCTGCAACTCACCGCTGACACTGCCACGCTGCCCTAACAAGGTACCTCCATTGTGACACGACTATCTCCAAGAGAGAAAAAGTTTGTCTGAATTGTATTTTTCACCAACAAAGATGGTCTCTCATGATGATTACAGCTCAGGTGAGCCTGGATGATATCTCGTCAGCAGTCCAAGTACCAAGCAGCTGTGGAATTGCTTCTCTTGGCTGCCTGTCTCTGCAGTTGCCAAAACCAGGCATGCTCAAAAACCCTGGCTAATCATCAACTCGCGAAACGTGATGCTTTCCAAACATCCTCTGTGTAACCTACTTCAAGCAGAAGGCACCAAGAAGTGCAGCTGTGCTTCCACCCTAGTGTTTCAGAAGGACTGTTCTTGCTGAGACCTCGGCAGTGATCCCCAGGCACCCACAGAGAGCATGATTAGCTACAGATGCGTGGGTTGTCTCCTCAGACCTCATTTCAGGATCAGAAACCAAGAGTTTTGCTTAATTAAACGGAATTCCTCTGGTTCAAAGACTCATTAAAGAAAAGAAAAATAAAGGGTAAAGAGAATCAGGAATCACAGATGACAGCTACTTCTGATGTGGTACGCTAACACCGAAGAGCACCCTCAGTATATCAGCCCTCACATTTGTGAGCACATCTCCTGCATCTACTGCAGGGCTATTGGCACGGAAATAATAGCCAAATGGGACTAGAAGTGGGAAGTCTATTCCACCTCATCTTAGCGTTTGTTCATTAATTGGCATTTATAATATAAAAGTAGTTTTTTCCATTGCCCTTTTTTCACCGATGAGTGATGAAGAGAGCCTGTGATCTGCAGTTGCCGGCGTGCTGCTATAGTTTGTGTTGGCAGTGAAGCATAAGCAAGTACTGTCAGTATTTTAATATCTGCTCCTATCCATCCCTTCCCAAGAGAACTTACAACAAGCGTTTATAACGCGATTGAACCACAGCAACCTCTAAACTTTAAAAAACAAATCAAAGGGACCTCAGAGAAAAGTGGGAATCCTGGAGTGTTTCTTTCTGCTGTGCGTCCGGTCCCGGGCCAGCCCACCCATCTGAACGCCTCAGCTGGGAGAATGACCGACGGGCATGGGAAACTGCAGAAATCTGCCCAATTGGTCTTTATTGTCACACACAATAAGCACACTTGCTTATTATAATTAGCAACACAGATTTAAAGTGATGCTTTTAATTTCTGTTTTTAAACAGATGCATACCAACATTTTAATGGACTCATCGTTCTTCTACTCTTGCTTGCACCGTCTGCGTGCACACAATAGCAAGACTTCGAAGTTCAGTGGCAGAAAAGGCAAAAAACCACCTTAATCACCTACTTAACGGTAATTTCCCATCTCTGAAACATCTTGTGCTAGATATCTCATTCCACATGATCCATCGAGATTGAATTACTCCTCCTAATCTTCCTGTGCCTGAAGTACATGAAGATATATCCAAAGCAATCATTTATCCAGGTTCAGTGCCAACTGCAGTGAAGAACAGCATGGCACTGGGTTTTTGAAGAGCAAGACCACGGCTGAAGCTTTATCTCCACATCACTGCAGCTATTAGTAGACAAGATTTGCTAGATCAAAGCTGCTTCAGGGGCACCTGCCCCCTCGTTGGGTGCAGCTCTGCGCTACGCCCAGCCGGCGATGCCAGCAGGTGGTGCTACCCACTCGTGCCACTGGTCCTGCAGCCACTGGAGAAGGGGCTGTGGAACTGTAGCTCTGAACAGTTGAGAAACAATTAGATAAGTGGAATATTCTATTTTTATTTATTTATTAATTTACGTTTAAAAAAAAGAGTTTCACTTTTGTCAGCCTAAGATTTCAATATGAAGGGCCACACAAGATTTCTTCCCTCCTCTCTCTTTCCCCCCACCTTGTCTTCCCCCCTCCCAAATCAAAATACGTTGGAAGGAAGAAAAGGAGGACTGAAATACTTACCTGTAAAAAAAAAAAGAGTAAGGAAATCTAAATTACCTGCAGATCAGGTAACCTTACAGCAAAATACTTGAAACAAACATATGTGCTGTCCTGCTCAGAAGCAACCATTAGACCAATTTTGGAAGTACTCAGAAAAAGAATGACATAGATGGAAAAAAAACGTGTGAAGCCAAAACATGAGAAACTCACAAGCAGGTAGACGTGCTCTGCCTTTTCTTAGGTCATTCAATGAGGCATTAAGATTTTTCAAATTTTGTCTGAAGGGAATGCAAACATTATAGCCATACCTACAGCGGGCAATGAATTCTCCAAGAAACAGGAGGGCTTAAAATAATAGGAAAGAAAATAGACTATATTAAATGAAAATCGTAAGTTTGACAAAGAGCAAACTATGCCAGAGATCTAAAAGACTGTCTCCTTAGGAAAGAGCCTGTGTATGAGTATTCCAAACAGAAATCCTGAGTCCTGAATGTAAATTAATAATAGGGAAATAATTTTCATTTTAGAGAAAAATGTCTCTACATAGAAAAAAATTGGAAATTTTCTACATCATCTAAATCATTCAGTTTTTCAGCAGACTATCGCCAGAAAGGTATGAACAAGAGCTCTTAGCAATAAAGAAATGTATGCATCTGAAGGAGTTTATAAGCCTGTAAGTAAAACACAAGTTTCCTAACATTAGTATCTGAACTTACGCAGGACTGAAATACCTCTCCGAGATACCGCAGCGTAACAGAAAACATACCTGTGTGTACACACACACCCCTTCCAAAACACACCCAACTGTGAGACAGTGCAATTCTAAGCTCTTCACGAACAGCACAAACTTTATATTTTCAGAAAAGCGGCAGCTTACAGACTAATGGAAGCAGCTCATGATTCCTCCTGGGTATTATTTTCTCATACGCAAAGTCTGCTAAACGCCAGGCCACGTGTCTGAGGTGTTGCAGTCCTGGGTTTGCCTGGGATTCTGAAACAGGAGTTACCCGAGCAGGTTGTTTGAGATCTCTAAACTGACATTTGCAGGTTTTTTATGAAACTGTACACCTGAGGTGTCTACCTTTCTATTAGCTGCTTGCTTCATTCACTTTCTGCGAAGGTGTCTTGTCCTTATGGGCAGAAGCAAGGATATCTCGGTGGTTATGTCTTCTCCTCCAGCCACATCTGCCTTATCTGTTTAAACATCAAAGTCTTTCAAAAAGAAACCATGTGTATCACAAAGTTTGTAGAGAATCCATCAGCCCCTTTTCTTGTCTGGCACTTCTGTAACACCATCCTAGGCATGTTCAATAATTTAAAAAAAAATATTTAACTGAGAAGGATGATGACTATACAAAGCAGATAGGGAAGGCATGAGAACCTACAACAGAAGTCACTTCTTTAAGAAAGAAGTGCTCTATGAGTTTTAAAAAGCTTTGCAGAAATAGTTTTCTGTTTGCACAATAAAACCGTGCATTTGTTTTCTTCAGTCCTGAGATGTTAGTGAAAGATCACAACCATCCAGACTGCCACTGGACCTGATGGCGTGAACATCTCCATACGCTTCGGGCTGTTGCTTGGATGAGAACTGCTGTCAGACTCAATTAGTGGCAGAGTAAAGCTCATCTAGAGGGGAAGGCAGATGTGAATTAAGAAATACTTAATTGTGCAACCACCTGCAGTTCCCCGTTCCTTCAGAGGTCTGCTGCAACAGGCACCTCAGCAACACAGGATAAGGTATTTTCTCGCCATAAGAAAATCAATCAAGACCGGCTCAAAAAGAAAAACTGGCTCAAAAAGACGAGCTGGGTTAGCCATGCTGACCTAAAAGAGGTCAAGCAGAAGGTATTTTCCACTTATTTAGGCACGTCCTACCACATCCATGAACAGAGCACCTGGGTGGCCCCAGTCACGCAGTGTGGACAACTCGGAGGTGCTGTTTGTTCTCCCTCTCCAGCGAAAGAGGTGGTGGAGCAATGGCAGCTTTTGCTTCTGTAGGAGTGTGAAGAGGCTCAGAAACGTGGCTCAGAAGTTCTCAGAATAGGTTACAACACTTGGCTGCCTCTTGCAAACCAAAGTCACGTGGAGAAAGCAGTGGGAAGTGGTGTTGGCTACGTCTGAAAAAATAAAGGGTTCACTGCCACCAGCAGGATGTTAGCAGGGTCACAGTGCTCTCTATATTTAAAACACACACACACACACAAAAGACAGTGGAAGAAAAGGAAACAGTATGGAGAAATATTAGGCTATGTCACACAAGCTGAAATCTTTAGGGGAAAAAAGAGAATCAATGTGTAAAGCTTCTGGGAGGCTCAAGAATAGTAACCGGTGCCAGTATGACGGATTTCAGCTGAACAAGTGGATTTTGGTTTTGGGGCTGGGTTTGGGTTTGGTTTTTTTGGGGGGGTTGGTTTTTTGTTTTGTTTTGTTTTGTTTTTTACACCCCCCGATGGCTAAATGTCAGGAAATTACTCCAGAAAAGCCTAGGAGTTTACTGTGGGGGTGTGAAGAGTTAGATTATGATCCCCACTAAAACTTTCTGGGGCAAATGAAGCTAATGCTTCAGGATGAGGGAATGAATGATGAAAAGAATAGACTCCTCTCTCTATACCATAAATTATTCCTAGTACTCCAACTTCTCAGTCTTTCAGAGACACAGGCATCATGAAAGGGAATCATCTCGCTTCACATCTGCACATATGCTCCAGCGCAGTTGTCTGGTCTGCTTCCTTACTGGAAAGAGAAAGGTGAGGACCTCCAGAGCAGAGAGATCTGTCCCAGTTAGCTGTGACCCTCTGGAGTTACTAGAGAGCCTGCCTCCTTAGGTTAGATTAGATTAGCCAGCCAACTTTAAAGGACCAAAATTTGGCAAGATGAAGCCCTTTCCACTTGTGTTCCACCCCACTCGGCACAGAATAGGCAGATGAAGGGTGTGGGATGTTCACTAGGATACGCCAGACCCTCCAGCTAACTGTGCCAAAGCAGACTGCTACACGCTGCTCCCAGATTCAGTCGCTGTTGCCACATTTCATTTTCATTTGAGTCACTACAGACAACTGCTCAGAAATTCAGAAAAGCTGTCTCTGACGCTGAGCTGCCACATCAGTGTGGAAACTGGTGGCCCACACTTCCCTAGAACAAAGGAGGCAGTGTATCATAGCTTGGCTGAGTTACATCCAACAATCCCTTTGATTCCAGCTAAGCCAATAATACAGCCGAGTTTTCCTCCCCGGTACTTTGTTCTGCAGACACCTGATTTTCAGATATCCCTACAAAGAACAGAAGGAAAAAATAATTAAAAATTTATATGACAGCTTCTGCCCGGACAGAGAAAAATATAGTCTTAGAGACGATATTTAAAAAAGGAGTGAGGTCCCCGAGGTTACATCTATTTTGAAAGACAATGTCCAAAGGCTTGGAAGATGAGAAGAAGTGTTCCAGTTGGGATTCCTACGAGGAGGAAAGGAAGATTTCTTACATAAGTTTGAGTCTTTACAAATATTACACCTGTGATGTGTGTCTGTTCATGATGACGAAGTTCAAATGCAAAACTGGGCTCAACTATATGAATTCTCAGCCCAAAAGGTATGGAGTTACATGCTTCATTAAGAAACACTAGCAAACTAAAGCCTTCCTTTTTCTCAAAACAAACAAAGAAATCGCACCCTCATGAAGATGCTAATGGGAAGGTTGCAAGATCAGGCACTTAAAGTTTGGAAAAACAACCTACATAACTTCCACTGGCTTCATTTTGTGATGAGCTGAAGAAAGAGAAGTTGTTTGTAGGCCTACTATAGTTCTTTAAGTACGTGTGGGTTCAGCCATTTGCTTCTCCCTGAATGACGTTAGGCCTGATAAAACGATAGGCAAAGCGCTAATATCCTGTTGTTCTCTTACAAACCCACCTCAGAAACTGGCGGTACCTCTGCGGGCTGATTAATTCATCTCACCGTCCTCTAACATATGCAATCGGGCACTTTTAAAAAAAAGGTTTTAATTTTATTTTTTTGAGTGGCCAAAGTAAATGAAAGCCCAACTCATCAACTTTTAGAAAGGAAACTTCCTATTGGAATACTAATATATGGTTTCCGAGGAAAACGAAAGGGAAAAATGCTATTACCTTACCAAAACTTATCACTATTTTAATACCAATCGGTATTTTATTTGTGCTTTCTGTAGAAATAATGCTCAGCTAAAGAGTTGTCCTGATCCTCCAAAGCATCAGGTCCTTAAAGGCCAAGCCTATCAGTCTGTGGTGTTTCACATTGTTCACTCTCAGGCTTGACACACTCCATTTGGAGTCAATTTTGATACAAGCCGTATAGAGTTTATGTACTGAGGTAACATCCAGTGCTGTCATTTCTCCGTGTAACTAAATGTCAGCAAGAAATAGAATCTAAAATTGGTCTGTAACTATGGCAACTAATGAGCCATTCTAACTTGGAGTCCCCAAATCAAACATGTGACCATCAAGGGATTCATTCCAGTTTTAAGATGCTGCTTTTTAGAGAAGAAAATGTGCTGCTGCTTTTGCTGACACGCGCATTAGGGGAGTCAGCCTACAGCCAGGCTAGAGAGCTGGAGCGGGTTCAGACAAACAACTAGGAGAAAAGCAGCTTCTCTCAAACGGGAAGAAAAACAGCCAACACATTCTATTGATGCTAATCATGCTGGATAGAGATAAAACCCTGAAAAAAAACCCCAAAAATTTGACATTACAACAGTGTGTGTAATCATAGCACTGGGGAACAAAGTATAAGCCCCGTGGTGAAAAGTAATGGGTGCCTGATTATTATTTTTTAATTTCAACTTCAATAGGCATTTGAGATCACAGAACTCAAAAGACAAAAACACATCTGCACATGCATATAAAAATAAGTGTGGGGCCAGCTCCATAATTCTGGTAAGGGGGAGGCCATTTTATTTCCCATGGCCACACAGAAGAATCATAGAATAGTTTGGGTTGGAAGGGGTAAAGGCCATTAGTGCAGCCCCCCTGCAGTGAGCAGGGACATCTTCAACTAGAGCAGGTTGCTCAGAGCCCCGTCCAACCTGACCTGGAATGTCTCCAGGGATGGGGCATCTACCACCTCTCTGGGCAACCTGTGCCAGTGCTTCACCACCCTCACTGTGTAATATTTCTCCCTTATATCTAGTCTGAATCTGCCCTCTTTTAGTTTAAAGCCATTACTCATCCTCTTGCTGCATGCCCTGCTAAAAAGTCTGTCCCCATCTT
>NW_010555547.1:0-11918 GCF_000687285.1 Phaethon lepturus
ATATATATATTATATATATATAAAAATATATTCTGCATGGAAAATTTATAGATACTAAGATCATTTCCACTAACTGAACACTTATACTGGCTCAACATGTGGGAAATATTTTACATCTTCATTTTTCTCCCATTTCATTACAGGGACACCCTTGAAACCAGAACCTCTGGGCCCTTCTGCTGGTAAGCTTCTGTTTATTTTCTCTTATCTAAAGGATGGTATCATGTAACACCAAAGTGTTGTGTAAGAACCGTGAATAATACTGAGATTCCTCTTCTGTGTTGTAGCACATGAAGTCACAGAAGATGGATGGATTTTAAAAGGAGACAAACAGTATTTTCTCAGCACAGAAAAGACCTCTATGGAGAAAGCCAGAACATTCTGCAAAAACAATCATGGATATCTTGCTACTATTGGAAATAATAGTGAAAGAAAATTTTTGTGGAAATGTGTAAGAGGAAATTTGACTATGTTATACCACAGATGGCTACATATGCTTGTGAAGTACAGGAGAACGTTCTTGTTGTATAATATTACTACATTTTATTAGCATTAGGTTTAAATGTTTGATGAAAAAATAGTTTACAGAATAGAGTTTATCTTTAGGGTAATAAATACAATAAATTTACAATTTAATGCAATATACAATTTAATAGAATTTACAATTTAATACAATACAAAATAATTTACCATTTGTATTAGGGTGGGCATATTCTTGTATATTCTGATCTAAGTAGAGTTCTGTTCATGACCAAACGTATATAAGGAGCAATGAACAAGCAGATTAGGTGTATACTGAAAAATCTGTCATTTTGCCAAAGTGGTTACCTCTCATGTGAATATCATACTCTAGAATAAAATGTTATGTGTAGATTGAAGGCTACTTCTGGTGTAGCTCTGACAGTCACATACCACATCATGCTGCTGAATGAAACAACTTTTCAAAGGAAGGTTTAGCCTGGTCCAGGTCAGGGACTGATGAACTAGGACCTTTATGAATTAATTTTCCTGCAACACGTATCGAAACTGTTCATGTATTTCAAGGGCAAGGGCCTACACATTGTCTGAGAGGGTGCTGATGGGCACATGCCAAAGCCGTGGCAGGGGCATGCTAAGAATTTAACAGCATGGATGTTGCCTCAAACCTCTGCCATAATCCTCTTTGGTTTACTAATACCAAAGTAGCCACACGACCTCCTTTCTCTTTCACACTATTAAGTCCTTGCTTTTATTATGTGGGAAAGGAGGAAGACAGACAGCTTGAGACACAGGAATCACATGGCACCTTAAGAACAAAAAAGTACCAAAAAATTTCATACCATTTTTTTTCCTCAAGTCTTTCTTGTTTCTTTCTAAATTGAGAACACAACTTTGAAAGCTTTGATCACACCAGTAATGCAGCCAAAACCGAGAAAGCAGCAACAAAGATAATAAAGCAAAAGTATGTGTTGTATGGTACTTACTTCAACAGGGGTCCTCTCTGGTGAATACACATGATCATTTACACAATGTGTATTCACTTATTTGCTTACATAGCGAAAAAAATGCACTTTTTCATATTAGGTAACTATTAAATACTAGAAATCACTAACTAAAAGTACATTTTTGTGTTTAGATCTTAAAAAATGGCAAATTGGAGTCATATCTCATAGGATTAATTCAGAATGCTGATCAACAGTTTAGGTAGGTAAACAACCTACATCAAGATTCATAAAAAACAGTTGTAGAAGTTTTGTACTGCCAGAGTTCCTTCTGCAGGGACCACTGCAAGGGGGTTAAACATATATTCAGAGAGTCATATCGCCTGTCGAAATGTGTGCTCTCCCTTGGTTTAAGTACATTGCAAGAACACTGTTTTAAATGGCATTTTTATAGGCAATACACATTATGAATACATAGATAATGTCTCTTAAAAATAGAGATATTTCTGTTCTTTGACTTGACATGCAGGGATTTAATTATCTAAGGTCTTTTAATCCTAACGGAAACTCAATTTACAGAGAGATTTAGCTGTAATTTAAAAAAAAAAATATTTTTAGCATGTTAAGGTAGATTTTTCTGAACTGTTCCATGAACATTGTCTGAGCAATTGCTACTGTTTTGTTGTTGCTTTTTTTCAGTTGGATGGATGGAAGCCCGGTGCACTATGCAGCTTGGGCACAGGGTGAGCCCAACTTTGCAGATGCTCAAGAAAATTGTGTGGTGTTAAATAAAAAGGATGGTGAGTTACACAACATTTTTAAAACATATTTTTATGGGTATTGCTCCTCCCCTATTTGTTAAAAATATCTTGCCAACTTTAATTCATTATTTCCCAGCAATTTGAGAAAATATGCATAATAAAGTATAGTCATTATATTTGAGGTTTCTTCAGGGGCAATATTAGCCATAAAAGTGGAATATAAGAAATTTATTTTAATGGGGAATGCAGGGACAATTTGATCACAATATGTTCTATTCAAATCAACCAGCAAATTGGTCTTTCAAAAAAATAATTAGAGAATAGTTAGCAAAGGAATAGAACCTACATGGAGTTTCGCATTTTATAGCGTTTCCACTGGTAAAGTGTTACTTTACACTTGCATGTTTCGGTGCAACAACGTTGTTTGGGTGGGTTCTACTCAGGGGTCATGGAGTTGCCGTATCAGCCATCTCATATGGCCAATACTTCTACAGTCACAGCAGGACCGAAGTCCTCCTGTAAGCAGTGATGATGGGTAGAATTGAGCTGAAGCATGTTATCTCACATTCCAAGGCTTTCAAACCTACAAGCACAGAAGCCAGTTCACTTTCTCACAAATTTCAATCTTATTCAGTGTCTTATTATCTGTATTTAAATCGATTTCAGGCTTGTGGAATGATGTCAGCTGTGGTTTTTCAAATGGCTATATCTGTGAGAGGCACAGAAGTTTTATAAATGCAACACTTCCTTCAGCGGTACCTTCACCTCCAGGAGGATGTCCTGAAGACTGGCTTTTGTTTAAAAATCAGGTATGATAACATCCATCTAGGTACAATGATATTAGTCCTTGGGAAGGTACTTAAAGATATACAAGAGGCCTTTCTTCTCTCAGATCTCTTTTGACACTGATTATCCAAGGTTGCATTAAAAATTGAACCAGTTGCCTAATTCTTGCAAAATGGGGGTTTTACAAATTTTTGTTTTCCTGAGAAGTGGTCATCTGAGATACATTGGGAAAACTGCTGTATTCTTTCAAAAAAATTGAACCGAATTCAACTGAAAGCACCAACTATAGCATAAAATGAGTCATGAGCTGGAACGAATCAGAAATAAGGCCAAATTTTTCCAAACAGGCTTCAATGTAATACTTGCCTCTTCCCAAAAAGGGTCAAGCTTGATGTGCTTATTAAGCGAGGGTTGTATTTTCTGATACATACAATATTGTTATGAAAGCACCCATGGATACTCACACCAGTGGAGTTTATGCCAGTATACTTTTTTGCATTTTTGTTGCAGTTGTCAGAGTTGTTATATTCCACAAACTATGTAAGATAATTCTCTGACAGTGCTACTGGCATGCCACAGAGCAGAGGGTGAGCTGGGAACATGGAGAGGGCACACTATACACACTCATAGTTACCAAGTGCATTTCAGGGTGAATGTGTATTGGTAATGGGATGACTATGCACTTTTTAAGAAATCACGAGTCCTACACTTCCATTAACAAAAGAGCTGTAAAATTAAAAAGGCCGGATACACAGATGAGAGCACACTTACCATAGGCTCTAGGTCAAACAAACACATTTTTCAGAAAGTTCAGATGATTCCACGTAAAATCCTGGGCTGAGCTTTTCTTACAGAGTCATTCCATTAATAAAAGAGCTGTAAAATTAAAAAGGCTGGATACACAGATGAGAGCACACTGACCATAGGCTCTAGGTCAAACACATTTTTCAGAAAGTTCAGATGATTCCACGTAAAATCCTGGGCTGAGCTTTTCTTACAGAGTCAGCACTTCTTTGTCTTTTACTAATGATGGAGTATGACTTCTCAAAATCTCTGTGTTAGTTAACACATTAGATTCCCATCAGACTTCTACTGTGGCTTACAAATGGTTGTTTGAGTTTTGTTGTGACTTTCTCAGTCCCTCACAGAAAGACACAGAGCAAATTTAAAATCTGTGGATCATTTTGACTTGGTTCCAGAGCTGAGCACCTGTTAATTTTGGAAAAAATTTTAGTGGGTCTGAGTTGGGCTATTTTCTGCTTAAAATAGTGTAATTCAAACATAAATTCCTTTTGCTGTCACTCACTAACAGACTATACCCATTTTCCCCTAGTGTTACAAATTTTTTGGCTCTTCCTATGAATACTGGCATACTGCAAGAAGAACTTGTATAAGCCTTGGAGGAAACCTGGCAAGCATACTTAATGAACAAGTTCAAGGTATACTGCAGCAGCCCTTTAGGTAATAGATAGCCTTTACTCTGTATACAGTGGCAATTCCCTGCAAAGAAGAACATGGCAAAAAGAGACAGTATGTAAATATAAGTATTCTATAATATGTATACTTAACATGGGCTATATGGTCACGGCATGAAACGTTTTTGGAAGAACTGGAACCATCTGTCTAGGGCATGCTAGTGATGCTAAGGGTTGCTTCCTCCTGTTCCATGCAAACTGCTTTGTGTTATTTATAGGGTATGAATTACCATAAAATAACAAATCCAGACCTGACATTTGTCATTTTAGACACAGAGAAAGAAAAGGAATCCATGGTCTATTTCTGCCAGAAATAGAAAGGGATATATTACTATGCCTCTCTGAAATGACTGCCTGAATTCTGCAACTTAATTCAGAGTTAGAATGTCAGAAAGTTGCACATTTTCATCTTGCCTATGTTCCTACGCTTCCACTTGCAGCTGTATACAGCTACACATTTCCATCAGTCAATCAACACATCCTGAGTGTATTTCAACACATAGGTGAACTCATTAAATAACACAGTGGTCAGGCTGGTTTTTTGTATCTTTCCTCCTTCCAATCTTGCTTCATAGTTCCAAGCACTTTCACTCTCTGAGACTTTTCACAGGCAAAGTCTTGGTATAATCTTGAAATAAACAACTTCGGTACATTTCTGATCAAATACTAATTGAAATGTATTTACAGGACTTTAACAAACAAAATATTTCAGGATTTGTTTATGAGCTGATGTCTTGACTGATGACATGACACGTTCATCTACTTTTCCGTTGCCTTTTTTTCCAGCTTTTCTCACTTACCATTTGAAGGATCTTTCAAATGATCCCTGGATTGGCTTGAATGATATACTCAGTGAACTCAACTTTGTTTGGACTGATGGAAGTGCTGTCTCCTATACAAACTGGGCTCCAGATTCCCCAAAACTTGTAGAACCCGTTTTATTTCCCAGTCTACATCCAGAAGACGGCCACAATCTGCAACAGGTAAATACTGTTTGGCGTTTACCATCAAGTTAAATCTGAGGAGCAATATCACTTCAAGTAAACAGCTCACTTCGCTACAGACATTGCCTCAGCCTTTTCTCTCCAAGTTGTTCATCTATATTTACACTGGGATTAGCAATAAATGTTTCAATGTTTGAGTATTCTAGCTATCTCAGAGCACAAAATGGCATTTCTGCAATTTTCCCAAATAATTTGGCAAAATTGCATCAATGGACAGATTTAATAAAGGTTGGATAGATTGAATACAGTTTTCTTTTTCATAGTAACTTGCTGTTCATTTTGGAGAAAATGTAAATGCTACATTCAAATTTTGGGATTTAACATGTTGAAAATATTTTCACATTTGACAAGTTAATTCATGTTTGAAAAGGAAGGAAGGAAGATTTCAATTTTTTTCTACTTCTTCCCTGTTTAAAACTGTAATTGAATTGCTAAGGCCCAATAGAGGTCAACTACTTTCTAAACCAGTCAAACCCTCTCCACCGCTAGCACTGAAATTAAACCTCAGAATGCTGTACGTATTCAGACCTATACAGATGGATTTGCACAACCACATTGCCATTCTTCCATTTATTTCCATACCTTGCTGTCAGAACTTGCCCTTCACACTATGTCATTCCACTCACCATCCATCCTCCCTTCATTTTGGTATCCACGCCTCTAGAGAACCCAGAAATCATACTTCTAGACAACCAGCTTAATCTGCACCTTAGCAAATTCGTTCTGCTCTTGCCCATCTAGCAATTGGCCAAGGCATGCAGGAAGACATATAGGATACAGCACAATATATAGCTCTACTTTACTGCAGCTCTAATAAACCTCCTGGGGGAAAAAAAAGAAAAAAAAAAAAAAAAGACTGTGCAAAGGTACATTCTACTTTTTTCCTTCACCTTCAAGACACTAACAGATATCTCCTTCAGAGGATCCTTTTCAAAGGAGTGAAATGACATCAAAAAGTTACTCAAGCTTCTGATAAGGCCCCACCTGCAGTACTGTGTCCAGCTCTGGAGCCCTCAGCACAGGAAAGACATGGACCTGTTGGAGCGGGTCCAGAGGAGGCCACAAAAATGATCAGAGGGATGGAACACCTCTCCTGTGAAGAAAGGCTGAGAGAGTTGGGGTTGTTCAGCCTGGAGAAGAGAAGGTTCCGGGGGGACCTTATTGCAGCCTTCCAGTATTTAAAGGGGGCTTCTAAGAACAATGGGGACAGACTTTTTAGCAGGGCCTGTTGCAAAAGGACAAGGGGTGATGGTTTTAAACTAAAAGAGGGTAGGTCTAGATTAGATCTAAGGAAGAAATTTTTCATAATGAGGGTGGTGAACCACTGGCACAGGTTTTCCAGAGAGGTGGTAGATGCCCCATCCCTGGAAACATTCCAAGTCAGGTTCGACGGGGCTGTGAACAACCTGATCTAGTTGAAGATGTCCCTGTTCACTGCAGGGGGTTGGACTAGATGACCTTTAAAGGTCCCTTTCGACCCAAACTATCCTATGATTCTATGAAACTAGAGTCAAGAGCCACTAAAACAGGTGTTCCTAAAATTTCTGCATGGCAGCTTAGTAGGCTGTTGCAGGCTGTAATAAACGTGAAGTTTTTAAGCACTCAGCACCTGATCTGGTGTATCTGGAAGCAAAATTCTAAGAACTGGAGCTGATGTTAACTCTGTCAAGGACCATCATTTAGATGATTCTGTCAAGAATAACCACTATTTAAAGTTGGCTTTGCAAGCCAAATACAAAGTATGACCTTCATTTATTTTTATTTAATTCTTAATAAAAAATCTTAATGATAGTTGCTCATTAGTCGAGACAGAAGGTGTGACAGAAAATTCTTGAAAATAACAGTGCCTTTCAGGTATGTCTCCTCAAAAATAAACAAATGAACAGGCAGGCTGCGCTGAAGATTACAAAGATTTACAAGAGAGTACTAAGGTGGAGCTGGCCACCACAGAGGAGACCAGAAAGGACAGAAAAGGATAAAAGTGTTTCCAGAGTTGTAATACAAACCCTATAATATCAGAATTCAAAGAAAAAAGAAGTGAAACAACACAAGGGGTTATAGTACTTTGTTTAATAACTTATAATATCAACGTACTCATATTCTTTCCCTTACTCCAACAGTTTGATTGTGTTTCTCTGAAGAGAGGTCATGCTGATGACACAGGAAAATGGAACAATGAGGAGTGTTATAAGTCCAAAGGGTATATATGCCAGAAGAAGAGTGGTGAGTTCTCTATAGTTAATCTTGAAATTTATAACACAAGGCTTAAAATCGCTTTTCTTGTTTAACATACTTTAGATCAGTTATCTTTTTTTTTTTTTTAGGTAAAGGATCAGTAAAACCTAATGGCTCATCTTGCATCCCCATGTTACTTAGGAACATTTTCAAGAAGGGAATGATAAATAAAATACCAGAATTTAGGAAAGCAAAATTATTTTATTTATAAAAGTGTAATTAATTAGCTAAAAACCACAAATAATTTAATTACGTAAGTTCATAATGATCTGTAGATTACCATAGCTGGTGAGTTTTATGTTTGTCCAAATAAACCTGATAGTCACAAAGCTGCTAAATCGCAAACACGCAGGGTAGGTGTGTAATTTTTTACTTATGGTGTGAATTTACCTCTGCAATACGATCCTGTGAATTTACTGATTCAAAATTCCCAGAGGCTGAAAACGTATTTCTTTCACCCAGAAAGTCATTTTGAAGGTATCTGTTACTTATAAACAACTAATGAGAAGGTGTCCCATTCCATTAGCAATTTTCTACTGGGTTTGTAAATAATGAAGATGTTATTCAAGTCAAGTATGTGGCCTCCAGATTTAACTGTTTTTGGGATGGTTTTCTTCCCTTATTCCCACAGATCCTGAACTCTTTAAGTCATCAGCAACAGTGCTGGACTTTGCTTTTGACCATTCTACTGGCATTAGCTATTCTGTCACCCGTTCCAAAATGGATTGGGAGGAAGCACAGAAAAATTGCAATAACAATTCCTCAGAACTTGCCAGCATTTTAGACCCATATAGCCAGGCACTGTTGTTCTTACTTGCACAGGAATATGGACAGCCTCTGTGGATTGGTCTTAACAGCAATGCGGTAAGAACACACACATCACATACAGGTAGTCAAGCTGACACTGGACCTGATCTCATTTTATGCTCCCATCTTGTAACCTGTAGGAATTTCTGCCAGTGTAGTGCTAAAAACAGGATATTACATCAGTACAGTACCCATTTACACTGGAGTTCTTTAAATAAGACTCATACAGTGGAGATTTTAATGAACTAAGAACTCTTACATGCTTTAGCGCAAGGCAATGCTCCTGCAAACCAGTATATAACAACACTGTGTGCTGTTTGAAGTCATTTAAAGGGTGTCGAATATAAATTGTAAAATCTCCCATATTTTGAGTTTATTTTAACATAAAAGATATTCCAGGAACAACATACAACCTGCTCTCCTGCCATGTGTTTATGTACCTCAGTGATCAGTGACCTGGTATCAAAGGTTGCACATCTGACACCTGCGAAGGAATGGTTTTTACATGTGTATTTATGCTCACATATTCTACTAGAGTGGTTTTATTTATCATAGCAGTAGCAAAATACAGTTGTGGACAGAAATAGCAGTAAAAATTAGTTAAAGGAATCTGGAGGCTATATGATATGGCATGTATTTTTAATTTGAAAATGCAATTGGTGTAATTGCTCCCATTAAGAAGTTAGAATATTATGAGGGAAAAAAAAATCCTTTCTGTTTGTGAGATGTCTACATCAGTTGTCTGACAGGGGATGGTGAACATTTGGATGGTAGGTGTGTTTTAACAGGCTACACTTTTCCCCATGAATCACAGTCATGATAACTACAACCAAAGCAATGATGATCAGTGCTGCTTATTAAGAACACTCCCACTCACAGTCCCATTTTCCATGCAGGGTGGTCGTACCAACATGATGTCTTAGCTGATTCCCAGTTTTATGCCTTTGCTTATGTTCCCTTTCTTTTTTCCCTTCTATTTCCCAATGCTTGAAAAATGCTCTGAATTAATATTAGATACTTGGGGGTGGAGGGGCAGAAAAACACATTCTGCATTCATACTTGTGTGTAACAGACACAGTACATCTTGTTGCAGTCAGCATTTACAAGCACAAAAAGTTGGCATCAGTAAGCACATGAGTCCATACTGGTTACATGAGAGTCCTCTTGAGGATCCTGTGTAGTACCTATGTCACTCTCAGCAGCCTTGAAATTACTGTATAACTTTGCTTTCAGACAAATGGCAACTATCAATGGATAGACAGATGGAGATTAGCGTACAGCAAGTGGTCCAGAGGGGAACCAAAACAGACATTAGCATGTGTCTACCTAGATACTGATGGAACATGGAAGACAGCTTCTTGCAAGGAAAAACTGTTTTCTGTCTGTAAAAAATCAGATGGTAAGCAATTGAATATAAGTGTTTTAATTAGAGGGTGTGGAGATTTATCAACTGTGCTATATATAATAAGCCAATAATAAATACCTGTTTTATATGCTAGCATACAGGAAGACATGAGTAGCTAACTAACTAGCTCTAAATACTGCCATGAATTCTTTCCAGAAGTAAATCAATTCATAAAAATAATTACCAAAAGCCTAGGAAACAAAGTATTGAATACTCATTGATTTCTTAACTATTTATTCTAATAAAGAAAAGTCATTGACTTCCTATAAATTCTGCTTTGATTAGGCATCAGATGAAATTCTGTACCCAGTTTGGGGCATCAAAGTTTGAAAAGACTGTCAGTCAACTAGGATTTTCAGGTGACTAGGAAACAAGAATTATAAGGAAAACTTATAATTGGAGCTGGTCAAAAGACTAAGAAACAAAAGACTAAGAGGAACCAGGTTAACAGTTTTAAATATTGAAAATGAGCCCAAAAGGAATGAAATTAAACTCTTCACTATGTCTGACATGAGTTGTAAAGGAGTAACAGACTTAAATACAACAACGAAAATCTTCTCATTTTATCAGTACAGAAGCCTTTAATAAATACTTTGGTCAGGTCAGGGAATATCCCTCACGACAGGCTGCTAAGAACAGGCAGGACAAACATCTGTTGGAAATGACATAATCATGTATCAACTTCATGTCACCTGTGAGCACAAGAATGAAGTAAATAACCCCCTGAATACCCTTCCAAGCACAAACTTCTGTAATTTCTATGGCAATAAATATAAGTATGATGTCACAATTTAGCTAAATATTCTTGTTTTTGTCAATATTACAGAAGAACTTGAACCATTAGAAACTTTTAAAATTACAAGCCAAATTACATTCTAAGGTGTTGTAATTTGACAAAAATCCTCAGATTTGATATATAATGTCTCTTTCCACTTTAATATTCTGGAACTCTAATTTGAGCGATGAATGGTCCTAAACAGGGAAAGAAATAGACTGTAGAAGACTCACAGGAAGAAGATATAACTGGGCAGAATATTTAATTTTTGTTCCATCTGCATTTAACTTCTCATCCAAAATCCTCCTATTATATAAATCACTATGGAATTTATTCAGGATGCAGTTTAATAAATAATTCTGCAAGTCATGTTTAGTTATAGCAACACTCTCATTCACAATCACAGTTTCTGCTATAAGGTTTTGATCCTGTCAAAAAATGAGACTGAAGTGTCAGAAGACATTTTTAAAACAGCAGTTTTAACTAATTAGGCAGATATTTATGCCAGAAAACAGCAGAATATTTAATTGACTAGTCATTACAAAAATCATCATTAGACAGAATCTATACTTCTTATAGACTAGTGTACCTAGTCAAGATTGCAGGCAGCCTGCGCTGCAGTGACCATGCACGGGTGGAGTTCGCAGTCCTGAGGGACAGGGGACAGGTAAAGAGTGAAGTCAGGACCTTGAATTTTAGGAAAGCAAAATTCCAGCTCTTCAGGGAGTTAGTCAATAGGCCTCCCAGGAAGCTGCCCTCAAGGACAAGGGAGCAGAACAGAGCTGGCAGATCTTTAAGGACACTTTCCACAGAGCGCAAGAACTCTCGATCCCCAGGTGTAAGAAATCATGAAAAGAAAGCAAGAGGCCGGCATGGCTGAGTGGAGGCCGATGGGCAAACTAAAGGGCAAGGAGAAAATGCACAGGCAGTGGAAGCAGGGACAGGTATCCTGGGAAGAGCACAGGGACACTGGTTGTGTAGGGATGGGGTCAGGAAGGTCAAGGCGTGGCTGGAGTTGAACTTGGCAAGGGATGCAAAGAATAAGAAGGGCTTCTACAGGTATGTCAGCCAGAAAAGGAAGGTCAGAGAAAGTGTATCCCCTTTGATGAGCAAGACTGGCAAAGTGGTAACAACGGATGAGAAGGCTGAGGTACTCAATTACTTCTTTGCCTCAGTCTTCACTGGCAGTGTCTCTTCCCATACCTCTCGACGGGATGCACTGCAAGATGGAGACTGGAGGAGCAAAGTC
>NW_010555548.1:0-7224 GCF_000687285.1 Phaethon lepturus
CCGCCTCAGCCTGCGGCAGGAACAGGGAAATCTACAGCACGCCTTGGGCCGAGAGAAGGATCAGCGGAAAGGGCTGGACGGCGGAAGAGGGAAAGGGGAAAGAAAGCGTCCTTCCCTCCTCCTCTTCCCGGAGATGGTGTCGCCCAGTTGGCGTGACGTACATACCCACGCCCCGCCCCGTTCTGAGTGGGCCAGTAAGGAGCAAGACGCCTGGAATTATGAATGGACTGCTACACACGTCACATGCCACCCTTTAAAGGGCAAAGTGAGGGGCCGAGGCTGCGCGGGGCGCGCCGTGGATCCCACCCGGGGACCGGCGGGGCCGGGTCCTGCGCGCTGGAAAAGGGGCTGCTACTGCCAGTTACCGCCTCCCGGGCCCTCACAAAACCTTCCCTTTGACAGCAACGTTTACCCCTGCACCTCCCACCCCCAAAGGCCACAAAGAACATTTAAAAATGACAGTAAAGTTTCTTAATTAAAAAAAAAAAATCTACACTGCTGTACATATACACATTACTTACATTACAAAATCCCAGAGATATATTTGCTGTATCAGCTATGCTCATTTCCTTTCCCTTCGAAGCGGCTCCCTTTGGGTCAAACATCATTCAAATCTGTGAGCAACCAAATAACGGCTACAGGTATTTTGCAGACTTGTCTAACATCACCCTCCAAACCCACACCTGAAATGGTGACAGTATCGAGCAGGGCTGTGTCTGTCACTTGCGTAGCTTTATCGAATTCCATTAAATTAACTCACATGTGAATTTGTTCTGTCTCGACTTTTAAGGACTAACAAAAATAGGTGTTTTGCTCTGTCAGATAAAAAGCTTGGACAACCTGCCCAATGTAGAAAGCAGTTACCACCTGGCACAAGCTGGTAGTAACTATGAAAATGATACCAGTCAAGGTGGAAAGAGAAGGAAAATATCTGGCAATATGTTAAAAATAGAATACAAAGGCTCACGAGTTCTCCAGCAAAGGTTTGCTTGCAAGGTCATATTCATTACAAATATATTTACAACGCCAGAAGTCCAGAACACGCTGTGGGCTGCAGCACAGAAATCCAGCGCCTCTCTGAGAGATGGTAACTGTTCCTGTAGAGAGCAGTAAGTCTGTGCTGGAGGGATGTCTCTCACCTTTGGGAATAAGTGTCCATTTAACTTCTGCACAGGAGCAGAGGAAGAACAAGTTTCATCTCTGCATAAAGTTTTTTTCCAAGGCAGCGGGAGTTCTCTGAAGGGAGTGTATATTGCGTTTCACCCGATCTTCTAGGGTGGAAGTAGATGCACTCTCTAGTTTTAAGCGACTGCAGAAAATTGAACCAACGAAAGAAATCAGAATCTGTTTCCAAACATTACACCACTTCCAGCAGGATTCATCCTCTCCAAGTCATCTACCTAAGTCAATCTAACATAAAACCCAGCCAGTTATTTCCTATTAAAGTCTGCACTGAAAGAACTGAATACCTCTTAGTTTGGCCTGTAACAGATTCAATGCCTTATTTAAGGTCAGTGCTCAGAAATATATTTTCAGTAGCTCTCAAGTCTCCTCCATCTTCCAAATATAACTAACTGTTAATTACAAATGCATCTGCCACAGGGGACTTGGTTGCTTTCTGTGAAGCAAACGAGGGAAAAGCAATGTGTTCCTGAACTGAGGGCAGAGGTCCTCTGGGAGCCCAAACGCCAGAGCTTGTGCTGTAAATGACTACATTAGCTATAGGAGGGAGATGGGATGCTTGTGACACTCACTTACTTTTACTACTTCAGATGACACTGCTGTGCTTTTCTGAATGATCTCCTCCTGCCCATCTCCCTCTTCAAACAACATGCCAATAAACACAGTCTGTCAGCTCAACCAGTTTCTTCTGTGCAGGGAAACACACAAAAATCCCTCTCCACAAAATATTTCGCTCATGGAGAAAATCTGTTGTGATTTTAAGGCACCCTTTTATGTGATCCTAGTTCTAGGCAGCTTCAGGAATTAAGTGTACATTCTCTGATTAATTTATAGAGTCTGGAGAATACTACATTGCAGCAACTCCAAAATATACAACACTGGCCATAGGATCTTTCTCACACACCACTGCACTTTCTGGAAGGCCTTGTGCCACTCCAATTTCCTTTGCCTGCCATGTGCACAAGGGACTGTAAGTTACCACCTGTATTTAGAAATGGTCTTATTTCTTGTTGAGCGCAAGCTCTTGGCACATGGACTCCCAGTGGACTTGCAGGCCTAGAACTGTTGCAAGCTCCTAAAAAACTGAGAACTTTTTTAACATCTGCATGTAAAACACTACTAGGCCTTCTACAGGGTGACAAAAAATAACTGATCACCGGTTTCCAAGTTTGACTACCAAGGCCATCACAGAAACAGCTATCTTTTGGGTTAAGAAGAGAATTTGGGAACAGTAGATGTCAACTAGTTCTACTGTACAACACAGTAGAGATGGATCCTATACCATAACCTGAAACACCTCAAATGTTGAGGCCACCACTCACTCCTGAGCAGCTGTGGCCTGTATTTCCCTTGAATGAAAAAGCAGATAATAAAATACACTCACTTGAAGAACTTCCCATCTCTGGAGTCGAGTTTCTCCAGTTCCCGCTCCAGCTCCTCCTCCTTTCGGTGTTTCCTAAGGTTGTTTGCTCTCTCCTCTTCCCGCCACTTGGCATTTTCCATCATTTCCTGGCGTTTACGCTCTAGCTCCTCTGGAGAGATCTTTCTGTTTGTGTAGAAAACACCACGGCTATGAATCAACATCACACTGGGCCCCCCAGTGCTTTAAGATGATTTATAATCCCCAAAATCAGGAGTGGTTAACATGGTTTCTTCTTTGATAGCAAATCAGCAAAGCTTGTAAGTACATGTCCAAATGTTCTGCTTGACCACACCCTCAAGAAAGAGGGTTTTCTCCCTCTTTTCAGCCTTCTTGTGTTTAACTGACTGGTAAGATGATGCTGTTGGGGTCATATTTTCCTGATGACAGTGAAACAGAATGCTTCTAATTAACAGTCCGTGGGACAAAGACTGACTTCACATTACTGCCTTGCACAGTGATGCGAGACACATGGAGAATCAGCAACCATGTGAGCTGCTTTGGGAAGCTGTCCAAGGTGTTGGCTAACAATCAAGCTCAAGAGCACCAAACTGAGCACTTCAGGACTGTCTGCCTGACTTTCTGGACATCCAGTCCAATCTGCTATACTCAACAGAATAAAATTTAGTTCACAGATTACACCCAGCTGTTTCACAATCACCAGGGCAACTTCCATCCAAAAGCACAGGAACAAGATCTTGCTTACCTTGTGTAACCCAGAGTATGCTGTCGTCGATAGCTCTTTTTAGGGGAAGGGGTTCTAGCTCTCCCTTTCTCCTCCCGATTGCTATGTCTGTAACCCAGAAATATCCTCTTTTTAGCACAGATACATCATCACATCTCTAAACTTTCCCTGGACTTTCTGTATACATTCTGAAACCAAGACGTCTCCTATAACTGCAGGACTGTTACCCGTCCACTGTGAAAACAAATTCTACTGACTCTTAAGATACTGTGAATTTCCATCTATTGTTACTCAGTTTTAATTATTTCATCAGCAAACAATAAATACCTGGTACCTGACTTTATCAGCATTTAGTAAAGATAATTCAACAATTATACCCTTTAAAGAGAATCGTTAGCCCAAATAAAGCACAATGACACGCAATAATCAAACGGTGTACCTAGAAGGAAGGCGTCCCAAATGGAGAGTGCAATTGCAGCCAGCAATTGTTCCTGGCCCCTCCAGGAGCTAACTTGTGTGCTTCCGCACTCTTGCACAACCGCACAGCTCCTGCCTTTACACCCAGAACTGAGCAATAACATGGTCGGAATTCTTAAGTGGTAGAAGGAGACTGAATAAGAGGGATTTTGATTCTAGAGAACTCCCCCACCAGCAGCCCTAAGTTTACATTATCCAGGTTAGCCACACTCACTGTTTACTGTGTCTAGAAGGTGATCTTGACCCCCTGCACCCAGACTGTTCTGAATTCTTCTTGCTAGAGCGTCTCTGAGGGGAGCGGGACTGGCTCCTGGACCTGGAGCGATCCCGGTGCTTGTGGGGGGCCCTCTCCTGGCCGGCAGCTGGAGAGCTCCGAGACCTGCGGCTCTGGTCAGAGTCTCTAACCTGGAATTCAAAAGTGTCTTTCAGGAGAGATGTCTTGTAAGAGCACAACAACAGTGTAAGGCCTCAGACTAGGCTAAGCAGAGGAAGGAGGGTACGTTGTGCTATGTGTTTACTTTTCTCACTTCCCAGGTTCTTATTAACACCTGTGTCTGAAAAGATCATCACCGTATGATGTTCAGTAAATGAAACTGCCAAAACAGAGTATTTGAACTGATGTGTGACTCTGAAGAGAAAATAAGTAAAACTTAACTTGAATTCAGAGCATACAAAAGTCCTACTGGGATTTGAAAGACTTTAGTTTCAAGGTGAGATGGCTCCAAATTGAATCTGAACTTTATTATACCATGACCCACTCAGAATCCTCTTCTAGCTGGTGAAGCAGTTTTGCAACAAGCTACCAAAACTCTTGCTCTTCCCTAACTCAGGGCACTTGCTACTAAAAGAGCTGTGCGAAACACATGTACTTACCTGCAAGCCATATCCTGGGACTTTGTAAGGTGCAGATTTCCAGGAGGAACTGTTCATCCTCTTCTGAGACCTAAAGAGAAGACAGAACAGTACTTTTGAAGCAGATGAAATTCAAGAATATTTTTTAACATTAAAATGTCATAAAAATAATTTAGTGATAAGAAGCCAATAAAGTAACAATAAAAAAACATTTAGACCAATGAAGAGCATTAATTAGAGGATTTGAGGAGGATTTGAAAGACTACATGAAAAACAGGTAACTTCATCAGGAAACAAAGTATTTTTACTACAAAACCTCAAAACATACTTATTTTTGCTTCGCTCCTCATCACTGCTGTCACTTTCACTGCTAGAACTGCGACGTCGATGTTTCTTGTGCTTCTTCTTCTTCTCTTTCTTCTTCTTTTTCTCTTTTTTATCTAAACTGTTTTGCAGCTATAAAGCAAGACACTGTTTCATTAGTAATAGTTAATGTCCCTACGCTTGGGCAGTCAGTATCAGAAGGCAAGGGTCAAAGTAACAGAGTTCTCTGTGGAAAGGCTCCCAAAACGAAACCTAAACCATTTAAAGTCCTCTCTCAAAACTAAAGAGCTTAATGGAGTCTTCCCTAGTGTCAGTTTGGTATCACTGCATGTCAAATCCTATGTCTGCAATGACTCTGTGGTACTAAACCAACAATTAATCGCTAGCTAAAAAAAAAAAGCACACCGGGAGAGCAAGAGGAGGAAAATAACACTAGAGTTGAAAGGAAGAGAAATTGGTTCCTGCAGAGAGACTGATAGAGAACCTTGTTCTATTGTATCTGGAATACAGAAAGCAGAATTTTTTTTTTCCTGTGAAAGAGTCAGGAAATGGGACTCAGCTCCTTATCCTAAATGATACCATTTTGACCTATGATACTCTCCTTCGTTCAGTGTATTCTGTGCTTTGAGTCTGTAAAAGAGTACTGAGATACACCTACCAATTCTTTGATTTTCTTCATTTTAACAGGATTATTCAAAACTTCTCTCTTCTTTTCCTCCTCCCTCTTTCTAAAGCAGAAAAAATTTAGTATTTTAAAGCAACTGAAAATATCATATTTTCATGAAAGATACCAATCAAGTGCAAGCTCTGAAAACACATAAAGGAGCAAAACAGGCAAGTTATGTACATTCAGCAAAATAGATCCAACTAAGGACGAGTCTGTCCTTTTCTTCTCCACTTAAGAGTGCAACTAGTAGTGTAAACAAAAATTTGTTCTGTTACCATCATTCTGCCTACAATGCTTATAAATGCCTGAACTCTCAGAGCAGACCAGATATATTCACATCCACATGAAAAGGTGAGCTAAGCTGGCAGAGATGAATCAATGTGGAACACCAATCTTTGCATTCATATGTATTTACCAATTTCAAGCTAGATGATCTATATAATGATCATCAGATCTTTCAGATCACAAAATCTTAGATTTGAAATCACAACAGCAAAATTATCCAAAAGCAGTAAATTGACTCAAATATGTTATTTGACATTATGTTGCTGTGTCTAGAACACACAATCAAAATCCTATTATCATTTAAGTGGCTGATGACCTCTCTGCGGCCAGGACTGCCACCGACAGCCTAGAACTCACCAAGAGGCAGACATAGTTTTGAGGAACAGACACAATAGTGGTAATTATAAGGAGGACAGCTCTTAGTAAGTTGCTCATACTGATGCTTTGCCTCATCTACTACTGCTTTTAGCTCCACATTTAGTACCTTATCATGAAAAGTGGGTCCTCCCGGATTTTGTTAGCCATATCCAGGACAGAATTGGCACCTGACTTGGCAAAGATGGAGCCTGGGAGAAGACCGGTCTCATTGGAACAGCCTGCATCCTTGTCTTCTGTCTTCTCAAAGACGTATTTGTCCACAGGGCGACCCATAAGGTATTCCTCTCTGTTGACCATGCCTCCAGGACCCTGGTACATCCACTCCAACTTCTCTTCTCTTTTCCTGTTGCAAACAAGACCATCTTATTTGCCTTCTCATAATTTTAAGACACTGGCTTATGAAGGTGAGTGGAAACGTTTTAGCATCAGAGACATTAAACCGAAGGCTCTCTCAGAGGTACCGCGAGCACCTGGACCACCTCACCACACATTACCCGTGGCCCAATGATGGGCAGGGCTGGTAACCACCGGTCTGGGGGCCACCACCTCACCTCACAGTGCCCATGTCCTCAGCGTATCGCTGCATCTCCTCACGCGCTCGCTCCTCCTGCAGCTCCCGCTGCAGCTCCTCGATCTTCTTCCGCTCAGCCTCATGCTTCTGCTCGGCTTTCCACACCTTCTCCACATTGCGCAGGGTCTGAGGGTGCCAACTCTTCTTCAAGTTCTGCAGGAGCGGGGAGACCGGGACGGGACCGTTAATAAAACGCCGCCAAAGGCCCCGCTCGCGCCCCCACGGGCCTTTCCTCGCCAGGGGCCACGGGGACGGGCCCGTCCGCAGCCTTTCCACTCCGGGGCCGAGGCCCAGACAACGCGACACGCTCGTTCCCACCCCACCGAGACGCGCTGGGACCGACGCGCCCGCTGCCTGGGGCGGGGAACCCGCGAGCCCAGCCC
>NW_010555549.1:0-18263 GCF_000687285.1 Phaethon lepturus
AGGTGGGTGTTGGCCTCTTCTACCAAGTAACAAGTGACAAGACTGGGGGAAGTGGCCTCAAGTTGCACCAGCGGAGGTTGTCAAGCATTGGAAGAGGCTGCCTAGGGAGGGGATGGAGTCACTATCCTTGGAGGTATTTAAAAGATGTGTAGATGTAGCACTTAGGGACATGGTTTAGTGGTGGACTTGGCAGTGCTATGTTAACGGTGGGACTTGATGATCTTAGAGGGCTTTTCCAACCTAAATGATTCTATGATTCTATGTAGCTAGCAAAAATGTCCTCAGGAAAAGGATCCATCATGTAGAATGGCCCACACATCAGGCATGAATCAATAATGCAAGCGTGTTGGGAAAAAACCAAACATTTTTCCTGATAAAATGTCATGTGAAACAAGAAAGTCCTTCTGTTTTATTGGGCTGTAGTGGGAGTGCTATATTCAGTTGGGGCAGCACGACTCAGGAAGGATATCAACAAGAGCAGTGACAGATATTGTGAAGCTAGAAAATGAGATCTCTGAAAAAAAATGGAAAAAAATAGGATTTGCTTACCTTCAGAAAAACTGAGAAGCAACATAGTAAAAATCTTTTAATATGTAACTGGCATGCAATCAAAAGAAGCAGTTATAAGGCCCCCTCTCTCATATATGAAGCTAAGAACAAAGGAAGTCACTAGAGGAGAAGGTGAGGTTCTGTTTTGAATCTTACATGCAAGGCAGAGATTTAGAGTGCTCTTTTCTTAATGCGTTAAGAAATAAGATGCAATTTTAGAGAACAGCATTAAGAAAAAACAACACATGCAGATAAACTGGTCACTGCAGATAATCTGTTCATTCAGGTTTCACATACATAGATTATCAGAGATAGAAGCATATATTTAACACGTAATAATATGTAGATTTATTTCCCTGTATATTAAAATAGAGATACAGCTGGGTCTAGTGACCGATAACCTGGATAATGAATCTAGTTTGTTTCTTTATTGTACACACAGTCTGCACTGTAGTTATTGGTTGTACTGTATTGGCTGCATACGTTGCCAGAAAATACATATAAGAATCCTCTTCCACCTGCCATGTTAATAAATTCACATTATTTCCCTCAACATTTAACAGTGTGCTGGACAAGTCTTAAAGGAATTTTAAATTGATATCGGGTATCATGTTAAGGGATGAGAATGAGGCAGAAAAGGGATAGGGGAAGGTTGTATTCATGTAATGCAGTTTTATGGTTACAAGTACAAGAGTACAACATTGTGACCTAGGAAGGGAAAGTGATTGAATAGAAAAAGACTTAAATTACATACATTTTCTAGCCAGCTATTGTCAAAGTATTTAAAGCAGTTCAATTTGTTCTATTGGGGGATATCACAAGAATCCCTTTGAATAAATGTAGTTCTAGACAGGGTGAATTTGCATAGAAAAGATTACCTCTGCATCTCACATGTATAAATGCAAGAAAAAACCCAACCCTTTGGGACTCTGTGAAACAGCTGTTGTTTGTCTTCTATTTAGGATTCCTGTGCCTGAGATATAGTGAAAGAAATCGCTTGCTTTAGCTGTGGCAGCAAACAGTGTTTGCCAGCTGAAGTTTCCCTAGCCCCCATTAAGACCAGTGGTGATCTGGAAGCCCTTCAGAGTTTGTCTGAAGATCTGACTCACTGCCGTGGTGCTCCTCATGCAATAATTTGCACTTCCACAGGGTGGGTGGAAAAAGCTGCTATTCTGAACTGTAGGCAGCTGTACCTGCCTAAAAGGCCACAAGAGGAGCTAAGCCTTGGTAAACCGAGGCAGGCAACAGTGGACTGGGTCTCCAGAGAAGTTTAGCTTTGGGGCAATCCACGTCACCAGCAAAGAATAACCAAAGGTGAATCAATGCCTGTTTAGGTGGAGTGGGCAGGGAGTGGAGGAAACCTCCTTGGTGTTCTGATCTATTTGAACACATCTGAAATTAAACAGCAACACTAACATAAAATATTGCTAGGTGAGAACCACATACTCATCTGCTATGGTTTTTCATAAAATGAAAATCATGGGCATGCAGCATGTTTCTCTTGCCCTGATGACATTCTTCCCATCCACTGAAGCAGCAGGTTCCTCTGTATTCTTATCAGAGCTATTTACATGCATCAGGGGCAACGGCAGAGCACACAGCAACAAATTAATAGAAACATTTTCATTCACTGCTGGTAAATGCAAAGAAGCCAATCAGTTACCTTCTATTATAACGAAACAGCCATTGTAACACTTGTCTCACCAAGTGAAAAATCACAGACTTGATAGGGAAATACTTGTTATATTGAAGAATCTCAGAGTGTACTAAATTGTTAAAGAAACAACAATATTCTATGGAGGGTACAAGAGGCATACAAAAATACAAAATTGCATCTTGTTTAGGTGCAATGGGATAAATCCATTCAAAATATGCAGACATAGATATAAGCACTTTGTATCATGTATAGGTTACATAAGGTAAGCGAAATATTAAGATACAAGTCTGGTCTATACGCATTTTTCATCCATCTGTAGAAATGTAGACTGTAGAAATTATGTATATTTGACGTCTCTTGAAGCAAGTGAATCAGTGCCTAACTCTCAGTGTCTTTAGCGGTGTAAGTAAAAGGCCACTGATATACATTTATGTACTCATGTATGAAATATGACAACTAAGATAAAGTTAGATGGTGTCACTTAAATTTTCCCGAAATGCAGGATCTCTTAAGAAGTCAGACTGTAAGGGACCTCCATTTCAAAACTGGGTCAGCTGGGAAGTCACACCAGGATGCTCAGGAATTCGTTTGGTTGCATTTGGAAAACCTCCACAGGACAGGGACTGCCCCTCTGGGCAACCTGTCTCACTGACTGTCCTTCCAGTGAAAAAGTTTCTCCCCGAATCCAGTCGGAACCTCTCTGTTTCAATATATGCCTGTGTCAGGGCCCCGAGACCTCTCTCAGGCCTTTAATGTCCATGACTGGTCTCACCTGGGACCCCCAGGCACACTCCTGTCCATGGGTCTGAGAGCCCCTTTTAAGGCCAGACCTTGGCACCCAGTCCTTGCCACTTCCAACACGTGTTGTAGCCTTGTGTCTAGTCCTGTCTCCGGCCCTGTCTCCTTTTGCACCTGGCTGGGCTCCATAGAGTCTGTCTGTCTCCTGGATCTGGCTCATCACTCGCTGACCCTGTTGGAAGCACCTGGCTCCTGTGTCCAGAACCTGTGGGGCTGTGTCCTGTCGGTGAGGTCGTTGCCTGCACTGGGGCCACCCTGACTTCCCAGTTCACCTTCCCTTTGGGAGCCGCCAGCCCTTGCTGTTCTCTGACAACCTGTTGTGTCTCCTTGCCCCACCACGCGCCGCTGTGAACAGGCAGGCTGCTGCTAGGTCCCCAGAGGCTTCTTTTTTCTGGGGGCCGAATAAAGTCAGGTCCCTTAGTCCCTGCTCGTAGGACTGGTGCTTCAGCCCCATTTCCATCTTGGCGATCCTTCACTGAACTCACTGCAGTTTATGTTTTCTTGCAAATACTCATCTAGGAGGACATCTTCTGTAATGGACCAAAGACCATAGCTCTTCTTTTTATTGGGTTCTGAAAACCTCACGTCCATGGCACTGTCTGTTTCAGATTCTTTACTTCCATTCCCAGGTAGGATTTTCACTGATAACACTGGTCTTCAGCCTGAGGATGCTTTATTATCATAACATTTTCATTCATATCAGTCTAACAATTTAGCAGCTAACACATATTTGGCAATTAGAGCTAAACGATGAAACGACAGGGCAGTTTCTTAACGAAATTGTTTAGAACATTAGTAATGGGAGCAAAGTAACTAAGTAAACTACTAAGTAGTAAGTTACGTTTTAATTATTCATGTGATCATATAGCATTTCAACACTTCATAGTGTTTGGTTAGTAACATTTTATGCATCAGTGAGTCTTTAAGTCTGATTTTCTTAGCTTTTCTTTTCTAGATACCTCAATAAAACCCAAGCACAATTTTCAACACAAGAAGAAAACAATGAATATGACACTAATAAACTAAAATTCACCTATGGCTTTCTGAATTAAAACCAATAAAGGAGATATGGCTGGACATGTCTGTACAATCATGACAGAGTTATTATAGCTGCCTTTATTTAAAGGCAAATACTATTCTCTTCTTGAGTCCAAATTTTGAAACAAACAAAGAATTTGGCACTTGCAGTCGAAAGGAAGTGTAGGTAATTGTGGAAAACAGAAGTAAATGTTTCCACATTTGCAATCACTGTTGCAGATTTTTTTTATTCTGGACAGGCGTTGAGTGTCTGTGCACGATCTGCAGGCAGACCCTCTGCTTAAAAACAGCACGTGTATGCAAAAAGCCCTGGCGGAACAGCAAGAGAAAAATGATAAACCCTCGCTATTAAAGTACCACTCATCCAGTGGAACTTCATGACATCACATTTCTGGCCTGATTATTGTGTAACTTTTAATATTGTATGGCCTTTGGGAGAATCTGATCTGGGTACACAGGTGGGTGGCTGTGACCCAGTGACTTTTGCTTATTATCCTTTCCTGCTATTCCTCCTCAGACTACGTGGCTGGTCACGATAATGACCCTCAGCCAGATATCTTATTCTCTCTCTCGCTTGGAAATATCCACGTTAAAGCCTTTAAAGAAATCCTGAGAGCCTGGGGAATTGCAAAATCCACTCAGTCTTGAATCCCCGTTTGGGACCTGTATAAAGCAAAGGCAGTTCTCCTCCAGCCTTTGCTGCTTTCACATTGCTTTTACTTCAGATCCCTCTGGAAGAAAGCTCTGTTTTAAGTTCCTCTTGCACAACACCTAAGTTTTTGTGAAAGATTTTTCACAGGGGTTTCTATAACCTCTTTATTTCGAGGTAGTGTAAAGCCGTTGTCTAATCCCAGGTGTGTTTACGGTTAATCTCAAAATTAAACTATGAGCAGCTAGAATAGCTCAGGACATTATGCATCTCATAATAGATAAATATGTGGGTTTCATACCAAAAGACTCTGGCTCAGATGATGCAGCCCCAGTAGAAGAAGTAAATAAGTTAGGAACTTAATGTTTCTGTGCATAGCAAAACAAGTTCAGGGAACTGCAGTAATTTCCTTTGCCACTTTATTTGATTGTGCAGCGATGGAGAGGGAATGAGGTAACTTGATTTGCATTAAAATTATTATGATTTCTGTTTTTCAAATCACAAATATTCACTGAGATCAGAGATAAGAATAAAACATCCCATTTAGGTGTTTTATTCGCAGTGTTATTTTGCATCAGTGATAAATGCCAGCTAGATCACATTCCATCAACAGTATATTAAAGTGCCTGGTAATAAGGAGATGTTAAAGAAACACTCCTAAAAATATTGTACAGGCCAGTTTTACAGTGGAATTAACAAAAAGTTGTATGACCAGAAAAACCTTAGGATAGAGAGAACTGGGGCCAGACCCCTGCTAAAACTCTATTTGGGAAGAGAAGTATCTACAGCCCATGCTTACAAAAGTAATTAGTTCAGAGGCCAAAGATGGTTCCATAACCGATTATAAATCATGAAATTTTAAAGCAGATCACCTCTGAGATATTTTTATTTGTTTTTCTGGTGTGGAAGCCTTTAGGCTGTACATTTTCCACTTATCTTCCTAAGCCACAGGAAGTTGGAAATTTATGTTTTTTTCCCCAAATGAAAGCTGCGATTATTACATACAGACATGAGTTAGGAGCCTGGACTCCAGAAAGAACACCAAATGCATTGCAAAACAACTATCGGAAGTTTAAAAACCAGCTTGCTTTCTTGCACTGTTTTTTCTTAAACTGTCACATAACCAAAGTACAGGCTTAAGTGGCATGGATTGGATAAATCTAAATATATGAAAGTTTGGCAGAGCACATATTGGTGTTAAAATGAAGTCAACACTAAGAACTGCCGCTAAGGACCCCACTGTCTCTCAGTTAAAAACCCATAGACTCCGGTACAATTTTGTTTCAAGTTGGAAAGCAGCTGTCCTTGTTCTAAACTGAATTACACCTCTTTTCTCCTTTGATTTACAGCTGTGTCAGGAAGGGTTTAAGCAAGTTTTGTGTGGGATCATATTTACTTTGAGAGGCTGTTGGACTGATTTCTTCTGTGAACTTCCATATATGTGGGGATACATATTGCAATGCTGTATGAAAGAGAGGGACATAACCTTGGACAAGCAGCTGCAAGAAGACTCTTTCTGGTCCAAAGAAATCCAATTCACATGGATCGAGAATAAAATTCTAGCTTCTCATTGCATCCCCAGTCTGCACACACTGACTAGGCAGGACTTGTGAAAACAGGGACTGTCCCATCAGAGCAGCAACATAGTCCTCCCGCTTTGGGTTGTCCAGAACCCTTTTCACTCCTGTCTTTCTTAATTTGATGAGACTGATTTAGAGGACTCTTTCAAATTACTCCTACCGTGGAAACCCAGGGGGTAGAAGGATTTTGAATATTTACCCACACCCCAGCCCTTTTTTTGTGTGTTTCTTTTTTTTTTCTCTATCAATATGTGACACAGTACACATTTTAAAGAATGGTCTGAAATTTTTGTCCCTAAGTTATTCCTCTGGATACTAAAATTTGCAGCATGGCCTGACGGCTGCCACAATAACTCAGCAAAAGTTTCAGCCTCAAAGAAAAATAGTGACTGAATCATAGCAGGAGGAAGAGCTGTAATAGTAAAAACTCCCGCTGGTGCATACGGACTGAAGCGTAAATCAGACTCTGCGTGAGGGAGACCTGGGTTGGCAAAGGCGGGGAATGGGCTTTTGGGAGGCAACGTTCCATTCAAGCACTGATTCTTATGGCTTCTCGAGCAGGTCATTTTACATTTCTTTTGGATATTTCTTTGTTTCTCTTATGCTATTGTGATTAGAAACTAGCTCTTCCTTTGTATGTGTAGCTGGTATTGTTCTTCGCCAAAAAAATCCATGATCCTTCCTAGGCTGCTTAGGCATTATCATAAATACATATATACTGAAACGTTTGCGTTATGTTTCAGAATTAGAGCTTCTGTTCTTCCATATCACTATTTAAATAAACAAGGAAAAACCTCAATCTAGGCTTTTTTGATTTGCATTTGGGGGGGGACAAGAATTTTTAACTGTAATCCCTAGCAAATACAGTTTTAGTACAAAATTCTGGTTTTTTATACCATTGTAAATCTGAATTACTGCTGTGAGGAAAATTAGACTTAGCAGAATGTGGCCCTCAAAATTTTGGAAGAATTCATAAAATGCTTGAAATGAAAAACAAGATTATAGGTGACATTTCAAATCAGACTGTCTTTAGTGTGCCTGCATGCATGAAAAAATAGAAACCTTGCTGACAAGCAGAGAACGGTGAGCTGAAATAAAGAAAGATTAAAATGAGGAAGGTCATGAAGTGAAACAGAAAGGGGAAGACTACTTGGGGTATTATGTGGATGAAAAAAAAAAGGAGGGGTAAGCACAACACACTGAAGAGAGCAAAGGGCAAAATGCTGATTTCACCTGGATCAAAGGCTTAAAAGATGTAAAATATTAATTGGGATAATGAAAGAAGTTCAAAGGGCTTTCTGCAGGTAGTATGCCAGCTTCAGGTATTGGGGAAATTTTTGAGCAGGGAAGGAGGGGAGATGAAGACAGCATCCCAGCTGTAAATAAAGCCATTAGTTTCTTGAAGTACGTCACCCCTGAGGGAAAGCCAGCGTAGAAGTGTAAAGTGGCACTGATACTGCTCCTTTTTGGTAGCAGGCCGAGGGTGAATTTAGTCACTTCCGGTGCTATATCAGCCCTGACATCTGGGACATACCTTCCAAATTCAGAAGAATCATTTAAGGCACCCAGATCTGTATTTAGGGATCTGAATAAATAGGTTATCTCAAGGGCTTAGCCCTACCATTCTCCTTTCTCAGCAGCTGTATGTATTTACTTGTGGACAAAGAAGAGACAGACAACCAACGTTTGTCATGATTAAATGTCTTTATTCTACATGTAAATAAAATATCGTGAGTCTTACCTGGCTAAATGTTATTTGTTTGGCTACTGTAGATAAGACCTGTACTACTCAGCATTTGGCTTCCACCACTGTAGTTTTCTGATACAGAAAGGAACATTTTAGTGACTATATCTCACAGTTCCTTTGGAGAATAGAAATATTTTTGTGTAATTCCTTCTGCATGGCAACTAAATAAAAGTGCTAGAAAAAATTATGTTCCTTGTATTTATCCATGTATCCATATCATTCCTTGATAATGAAAATGGAATTTAGGAAAAAATATGAGGAACATAATTTGGTTCACAAAATTTTGGGGAAATTCTTAAGATTTCTGAAGAGGAAAATGAGAGCACAGGACACCTTTCAGATTTGGAGAGTATGTGTGTGCAGAAATAGTGCAGCAGAAGGCTGCTAGCTTTTAGCTGGAACACCAGCCTATCCAGCTCTGAGATGCAGGGGAAACTTTTGCTTGTCAAAAGATGTTTTTCATATGCAAGATTCTTCCCATTAGCCGAAGAAAGGCAGTGTGTATCGTGAGGTGCAAACACAAAGTCTCGTCAGTGGTTTCCTAACGGGTGACTATGAGCCAGTCAAGCTACCTCTAGGCAGCTTTCAAACTGAAACCCACTCTTGATGCGGACATGAACTAAGGCGTTATTCAACAGCACGATGGAAGTAGGAGCCTCCAAACCATTTAGTTGGTAAATGGCTCCAGTAAAGCCCCAGTCCTGTATCCAGGTGCTCCCCTGAGAACCTGCTGGAATGGCACTGCACTGGTTTCACAGACCCACCCCCCAAATAACCGAAGTTAACTATGTCAAGAAGGATTTGCAGGGCTGGGGCTACAGACACTAGTATCTGCAAAGAGCTGAAGCAATCACCATCTATTGTGGTGATGCTTGAGCTGTACTTTCTAAGCAGCAGAACGTTTATTTAAAAATACATTACAAAATAAACCTTGAGTTCTAGCAGGTTATTTTGTTATGTCACTGTATTTGCAGTTTAGATATCCTAGAAAAGAAAATGCAGGTGAGAGGTGGATGAATTGATTGTTTTAAGTAGGTCGTTTGCTTTGGTTACAGTCATTGCTTTCATCCTGTGAACTTTTATGTTAATGAGGCATGGTAGCCTCTTAATGCCAGACAGCCTTTGAGAGATGCATAGCCTGGAACTGTGGTTTTAAACAATGTTTTCTTTCTATGTGGATTTCAAGGAAGCTGTTAATGTAAATGTATGTTAAGTGCCAAACACGCACAGCAGTTTGTGAAGAAATAATTCTCATTACTATTTATTTTTTTTGGAGGGGAAATAGTTTTTTAAGCACTTTGCAAGTCCAATGCTCAGCACTCCAGCTGTCAATCAAACACAGGTGAGAAAACGTAATACCATAATACAAACCATATTACTATAACATAATCCCAAAGCGTAAATCAGGGGTATCTATTCCCCCTTCTGAAAAAACAAAGCCCACTCCCCACGGATTGCAAGGTTCTCTGCCCCTGGGATGAAATAAAAAAATGAAACTCAGTTTTCCTTTCATTAAATACGCTGAGCTGCAGTAAACTGCTGCCCAGCATTGGAGCAACATTAGGCACCCCCTCAGGCACAAGCTTCCGTTACTGGGCGCACCGTGGTGGAGGAATCCTTTCTGCATTTTAACATTGTTAGACCTTATCCTCTCCTCAGCAGCAAGACAAGGAATCGGTGAGACACTAACACGGACCCAGCAGCTGCCAGTGACAAAACAGCCCTTTCTGAGCTCTGTCGCACATTGAGAGCGACTCCCCTGCACGACATTCAGGGGAGAGCTGCCAGGCCAAGAACACATGCGGTGAGAGCCAGAAAATCAGAAAGTAAAGTAGTTCTAGGGAAAGGGCTCTTGAAATAGTACCTCTTTTTTTTTTTTTAATTTTAATAAACATTGTACTTTTTGTCTTCCCCTATTCAGGGACGTAATGATATTAATGGGCTCTTAAGATTTCACTGATCTAGGAATCTCATTGTAGGGTAAAGTAATAGTATGAAAGCCTAAAAATTAAGAAATATAATTATTTTAATTATGCAACTGCAGTAATGAAGAACTTGAGATGTGTGCCATAAGCACTCAGACACTGCATTGATGAGGAAGATGACTGAAGTCCATCAAAGGATTAAAAAAGGCGTACACAAGGCACCTGTGGTGTTTTGTAGAGGAGGATGTGCAGCTTGGGTAACATCCAGCTTCACAGCTCTGTGGCCTGGGCTGATTCATCCCCTAAGTTTACAGTATCAGTATTTTAACAGCAGAACTGGTGACTCTGGTTTTCCTTTATGAGAAACTTTTGAATTTTCAGGGTTCAATACCTGACTTAAGACTTCTAGTTTAGGATGAGAAAAATTGCACCTCTAAAGTACTTACGCTTTACCCTTAAAATGTTCATCGCTGTGGTGAGTAAATGGTGGCTTGTGTGATAAGATGATACCTAACTGATGAATACATGTTACAGTACATAAGCAGCTGATTAAGTTATAAGAAGTTATAGCTTGTATTTGTTGAACTGAAGCTGTTTAACAATTAAACACCACCAAGTGTTGATTTGATTGTGCACTGATTGCCAGTGCACAAAGGTAGGCATCCTTTGAAGTCTTGAACAGCTAAACCACATGAAGTGTGACAGTAAGTTGGGCTGTATGGCTGGGAAAGCCTGAGTCAGTCTCATCTTTGAGTAAGATTGGAAAACAAACTCTTGAAAAAGCATCTGTGGTCAGTGGGTGAGCATCTGCATTTAGAGAGCCAGTTGTTGACAGAGTCCTTAGAACTCCTGGTCAACCAGTAGTCCTGGGGTGATGTATTTGGTAGGGCAGAGCAGTAGATGAGAATGTGCCCTATACCAAATGCAGATGATGCTCTTTATGACTTTCTTACTATTCTTACTCTTCAGTAAGAGTAATAAGCAGTTGTTGACATCATGGTTGAATTTCACTGCAGCTTGTTGAAAGAGATGGGGCAGATGGTGCTAGCTGAACTCTTTTCCTTGATGCTGCAAAAATGCACTGGAGATTATTTCAGAGAGCAGGCAGCTTTCCTGCAAGATGTTACTTTCATTTCATAATTTCTGTGCACAAAATTATTCTTTTCTTCACATTTGTATTGTCTTCACATTGAGTCAAATGCAGTTTAGAAAGGTGAGTACTTTTCAAGAGGGCTCCTAGCACCAAGACCATTTTTTCCCTATTTCTGTTCAGAATTGCAAAATGTCGTGCTGTCATCTGACAGTCACACAGAGAAGTTAGCACTTGCCATGCTTTCCAGCTTTCTGAAAGGTCAGTGCTAATAGCAATACCTCAGAAAGACTATGCAAATTGTTAGGATGGTTGGTTGTTGACTTACGTTCAGTGCCAAACATGAAGTGGGAATTTACTGCCATCCTTGTGAGCAAGATCTTGCCTGTGATTTTAGAAATTTACAGCTCACTTCTGTCTACCTGTAAAATAAAAAGCAACTTAAAAGGAAGCACGGACACATAATAGCACTAAGACAGGGGTACAACTTCAGTGCAAGGATTAAAAAAACCTCTCCTGTCAGTGTCTTTAGTCCAACAGAACCATGTTTTCTGTTTTGCTTCAGGTATGTTTTGTATCAGCATACAAAACATTTCATAATGTAAAAAAAAAGATTGAAAATAACACCATTTGCCCTTACTTGGCAATAGTAGAACTTAACAAATTGCATTGGCTCATAATAAATAAAAATTATTTGTACCAAGTTAAGTGTGATCTCCTGGGCAGTGTCATGGAACATACCTGGACTTTCTACGTGGGGTAAAGAACGATGAAGATCACATAGATGATATGCTTATTATTCTACAGACACTATTCCTATGTCTTTAGGATTCTCGTCTCAAAACAGCGTAATTCTGCTTTGAAAATTCACTGTAAAGAAAATAAAAGGCATGGTTGTAGAGTATTTCCCACCTGTGATCTCCTTTTGCTGATCACACCTCTGTGGCCAGGAAACCTTACCTCAGACCAGGAGCTCTGGGTGTTAGAGTAACTACTGAAGGTGGGGAAAGAAAGCTCTGTAGCTATAGTGGTCACTGCCTCTAACGCCATAAACTCAGGCTGCTTCCCGGGGAGGTGGAGGAGCATGTGTCTGCCCTTCTTCCATCCGCACCCGTGGTCTCTGTTACGTCTTGTGCAGGGAAGGCTGTACGGTCCGTTTCCCTCTCCCATCGCATGGAGCACACCGGAGCTGGGTAGGAGTGTGGCTTCAGTGCTCTGGCAGTGCTGGACTTTTTCCTTAAGGAGGCTGAGTGTCAGAGCTGGTACTCAAAAGCTGGAGTCCCTGGCTCACACATGCACAAAATGATGGGTCGATTGAACCACATTGCCTTCCACATTATCCAGCTTGTTCTCCCTCTGAGCTGGAAAGTACCCTCGCTGCTCACAAGAGGAACCAGTCAATTTGCAGCAAATTAGCTGAGGAGGAAACTTAACGAGGTTCATGGTGTGAATGTCACTCCCCACACCAGGTCACTTCCCATGTTCACATCTTAATGTTTCGTGGCCTCAGCTGACGGTAGGCAGGATGTTTTTTGTAAAATACTCATTAAAAGAACATTTCCATGTATTTCACCAGCACGACATTCAAGTGGAAAAAAACCCCACAACCTTATTTTCCTGCCCCATGTACTGTGCAAACAGATTAAAGGCATCTATCTTGCTAGTATAAATCACACAGGTATTGTTACCAAGGAAGACTTAAAACTGAAGTTCCTGCTACCTATCCAGCATGACACAGACTGGAGGGAAAGGATGAGACATGCACTTCCTATTAACTACAGCAGTTACACATCTCCAAAATTTTTTAACTGATGTCAGCATTAACGAAATGGAATCTAATGTTGCTATGGGAGAGGACAGATATAACCAAAATATTTGAATGTAAAGTGAGCACAGAGTTGAAAAAGGTTGATGTAGAGTGATCAAAGGGAATCCATCATCCTTCACAGAGAGTGGAAAGAAGAAATGCAGCTGAGGAGAAACCTCTTTCTGTTACATTAAAAACAGTGGAAGAGACATTTCTATACACAGTTTTCTTTATGCAAATCACAGAATTCATTATGCATTTTCAAAAGTGTTTGTGAGACTTGAATATATTTTCAAACAAACAGAACCAGTGGTATGTGAGAAACCATCATATAAAATTAAAGAAAAAGCAAAGAATCTTCATCTCAGCAACTCCAGGCTTATCAATATTTTAAGAGATTTCTTTAATTTCTTACTTCTCTCACCTGCTTAATATCTGATGGCAAAAATTTAGCAGACTGGATTTGCTTCAACTCATCTTAGAAGTGTGCAATTCATCTACATATTCAGCTTTCCTTTCCTGAAGAGTAAAATGTTACTTGAACGTGAATGATTGGTATCCTCTCTTGTATTAGAGAAATACGCCTGCTTTAAAATCAATGCATTTTGGGTTTTTTTTGGCTATGAAGTGGTAGCTATTGCTATAACCCTCCACATTTTGAGATCTGAATGAAAGCAAACATCTTTGTTCACAAAGGAACACCATCCATTTGAATTTATCGACAAATAAATTATCTGCTGCTTTCAACATGCACTAAAAATTACAAAGTACCTTCAATGGTCTAAATACATTAAATTATTAATTTGCTAAAAACATCAACATTTGGCAATTTCATGTTGACAACCTTAAAAATGTCGTGGAGACATTTGGACTGCAGCTGTCTCCATCTGCCTTAAAGCCAGTAATAACAGCTAGCTTTATCCTTCTTACAGAGAAATAAGACGAAGACACCTTACTCTGATACTTTAAATTTTTCCTTTCTGGTCTCTAAATCTCTTTTCCACCTCTTGTCAGCTTCACATCTCTCATATCTTCATTCTGGCAATTTTATTTATTTTCTATTTTCTCCTCCATTTACTCTTTTCACAAATGAGACTATTCTTCAGACATTTCTTCACACTGATGAGTCCCAAGAAGTCTCCATTTTTTTCTAGTCACCTTTCTACTTTTTCCAAATTTTTCCAAAATTTCCAAAAGCCCTATGGCTTTTGACTTTCAGAGCACAGTTTCCTCCACTTGATTGTTTTACTTGAACATTTAATTGCTTCTCATCCCTGCAGACGCTACTTCCCTGACATTTTATAGCAAGACTTAATCAGGACATTTTCCGCTCATTTTTCTGGCAATAATCAGCTGAAACCAAATGTGGCTGTAGGAGGATACCCATTTTGTGAACTTTTATAGACAACTTTCTAAAAAGTTTTGAAGGTATTAGAAGCAACTTTTATTAGCATTTTGAAAGGCTTTCTATTTGCCAGCTGAAAACTACTTGAAAATTAAGTTATTAATTTACAACAATTTTAATGTGGGATAAAATTAAATACTTAAAGTTATCAAAATATTTGCCAACTCATTAAAAGAACTTTGTGTTTTCAGACCAGCTTATGTTCTCACAGGAAAGGAGACTAATTTCTATGTCCAGCCTGAAACATATTTTTATACATTTAAATAAACATTCTAATATGGAACTGAATTTACAACTTCTGGTGAACGTGAAAAGGGGATTTTGCAGTGTATGCAAATGTGTGGGAGACTAACGCACTGATGCTAGCACAGAGGGGGTTACTGACACTTGGAAGATGGCCATGTTTCTCCAACTACCACCTGCTCCATCACAACAGTGGGAATAAGAAATTCAGGGGTAGAATCCAGGCCTTGTTCCCCCTGGGGAGTAGCGCGGATCATGCAGCTTGGGAAGACCTTGCTGGGCACGTTACACTGGGGCACGAGGTACTGAAGCGTGCAGCACTGCAGGTCTGTACGTTGCTTTTCGTAATGTAAGCCAAACTCTTTATTTTCTTTAGTCCGATGAAACAAACATAGAGAAAGATGCTTTCCTTTTGTGTCTGCCACTTGCATGTGGCACCACGTGCATGCAACTCACATCAGACTGACCCCTCATCTCAGTGGCTTTATTCCACTGTAGTGGGTAACAGCATCTGGAATAAATCAACCCTTTAAATAAACTTCATCTGTGAGTTCCAGTATCCCATCTTGGCCGAGACAAACCATGTAGCTTCTTGTATAAGGTATTGGCTTTTCTCCTCATGTTAGTGAAAGGATTTACCTTCTTCCCTTTTGCTTGGGCAGGTTCCACTGACTCTATGTGACTACTGGTGAATGAGCCCTGGAACTGAGCTCTCCAACAGATTAAATAAGCCAGGCACTGGAGAGAAATAATATTAGAAAAAAATTGATCAGAAGCATGAAATGTAGGGATTCTTAAAAGTCACTGGTAAAACAATTGTGTGTAAAAACATCCTGCGGCATTATCCAGTGTCTGTTTTTACATAGGCGGAGAGAGGAGCTGGAGAAGGAGCAGGACATCCTGTCCTCTTCTCGATGTCTGTTCTGAAAAACTTCCCTAATCTTCCATCTAACATAACCTTAAATGCCGATTGTTACTCTGGTGTTGTGTTTACATTTTCCTTTACACTGCCTTGGCCAAGCAGGTTGCTGATCTTGTGGATTTGCTTATTTTTCTTTAGGATAGGAATCTGTGATAAAAGACAGTGACTTTGGTGGTGTCCTGTTTATTTACTGACCCCAGGAGCAACACAATGGGAGGCAATGGGGTCTTTGTTCCCTGTGCTTATTCCAACATCAGTGCTCAGGCCTAAAAGAGGTCTAAACAAAGCATCTGTAGACCTCTCCTGGGGTCTGAACCAAGTGGTGGTTCTGGTCCTGCTTTCCAATGTTCAGTTTTCCTTGTATTTCTGATGTTTTTTGCTCTCAAAACCAAAGGTTGCCACAGCTCTGGTCTGAGCCAGGGCGGAAAGGAAGAACTTTGCAGAGGCTTTTGCATGATGCCATCACATGAAATGCTAACAGAGCAGAGGGGCAGAAGAGGCAGTATGACGTTCTTAATGCTGCTCTTGCACCTCTCCGTATAAGTCTGGCCTGAACAGAAATCTTCCATTCAGGTGGATTCAGACACTTCTTTTGGGTTATGTGAATGTCTATTTCAGCAAGAAGCTATGATTACATAAAGATGGCATGTGCAGTCACACAAAGTCTACACCAGCATCTTAGAGGTCCTTGAAATTCATTGTGGCAAGTGGAGAACATGGTAGGAACATTTTTAGGCATTGAAAATAGCTAGTTAATAAGCTTTGATAATTTGGTGGCTATCTTCTTTCATTTTGGATTAAAAAAAGTATATATATTTCCCCAAACATCCTCTTAGTCTAAAGACAAGAAAGAAATTTTGAGGAAAAATGCTGTCCATACTTGTATGACAATAAATACTGCTGTATAATAGGAGAAGGCTTCCAGGCACCAATGATGGATAGTACTTGTTTCTAGACAAGAGGGATAGTGATATACAATTGTTTAGAAACAGTGCCATTTTGATTACAGTCCTGCTTCCCTTCTCTACTTGAATTATAATTTTAGTTGATACTATTTCAAGGCCTGCTGCAGCTAGGAACCAACAGCGAAATCCCATCTCACAGCCACACGCCCCAACAACTCCCCAACATCAAACAGGACCACTCTGGAACAAAGGACACTTTTTTGCTGCATGCCTTGCAGATTGTTCTTGCACAGCCTGGCTAGATTTGCTGTAGCGCCATTCTGATGCAGTCTTCTGTGTCATACGCTCCCCCAAAAATTTTCCATCAAAAGCCTCTGGGTAGCACCTGTTGTCAATCAGGTTTTGGCTTAGGTGTCCCCTTTGGCACACACGCCTCCTTTTGTAGGGTGATGTTGGAGAAGGGTAACACCTTTTCTGTTAAAGATGCTTGGCAGGCATGCTTTTCCTTGCTGATTTGAAGGATGGTTCCAGTCTTCTCTGTAGTTAGAAAGGAATTTCCCTGTGTTTTGTTTCTATTAAGATTTTATTCCACCAATAATTTCTACATATCTTGGTACTCCTGAAATAATTCACATATAATAATTTGTGGCATGGCTTATTTGCTCTGGTAGTGCCTTGTAGATGCCCTGCTGAGGAGATCTCAGTAAAGCATGATTCTGAAAGCAAGTTACAAATGCACTTTAGGTGTCAACACACCAAGGAGCGATATAGAAAGGATAAACCATTGCTGTAAAAAAATTAAAATCTGTGGTGGAGCTGGGCTTGCAATTGGACAAAGTTTTCCATACTAAGCTGGGCTAAGACCACCAACATCTCTTGTGCCAGAAGCTGAGCACAGGAACACAAGTCACATCTGCCTGCCTCAGACCTGGCAAGAAATGCTTGCTCAGATTCAATTCGGTTCAATTTGTTGTTAATAAGAGATGTAGGCTATGTAGCCACACATATCTGTACTTATTTGTAAATCTGCAACTTGTTAACAAATACCGAATCAGAGTGATTACATTTATATTCCAGCACAAATTATTCAAAGGAACATGACCAGACAGTGAAAATACCAACCGGGAATTCAGGTTTTCTTAATGACGGAGATTTGAAAATACGAGAAGTTGGGAACTTTAAAATAAAGTTTTTAAAATAAAAACTATTGAGTATATGCAAAACTGACAGGGTAAATTTAGTTGATATAATCCAGATGTTTGCATTTTAAGTAAGAAAGAAGCGACATCAATGAAAATTTATAAGACTAGTGAGAACGTGCATAATGAGACTCTGGAGAGAAGAATGTAAACCAGAAGTGTCAGGGAGGATTGAGGTATGAGTGTTTTGCTCTATTAGTATGTATTGGTGTAGCCAGCCATGTTTGAGTTTCAATTTGACATAATATGGAAATGCATTGTATTGTAACACCTTGTTAGACTGTGTACTGTGGATTTCAAAAGAATTTTGAGGAATCAGGCACTCCGGTGCTATTGAAATTCAATGAGCCAGCTGTGGTGCTTCATAAATTGTGGTGGTTGCACACGTCTTTTCCACAGGTCTTTATCAAGTACTATCCTACTGACTTCAGCATGGGTCATATGCACTCTGACTGGGGTTGTACATGATTTTTTTCCAAAAAATCAGCAGTAAAAAACATGACTGGGTGAAGTATTGCCCTTAACTTTCTCTGCTGCAAAACCAGTCATTAAGTGCCAACATGTACCAGTAATTCAATATTACTGCCAGATAGACAGTAATACCTGTCTATCCACAAACATTTCCTATGTTGCCAGCTTTCCCTGCAGCACAGACTGTATCAACATTACATCAATATAAAATTCAGACTCAGACCTGGAAATCAGAGCTTGTCATTGACTTGTCACCACTTGAGATACATTTCTTTCCC
>NW_010555549.1:18294-21296 GCF_000687285.1 Phaethon lepturus
GGACCAAACACAAATCAGATACTTTCATGTCCCCCATAGCATCTCCCAATGCTATTTCATGCTTGTGTTTCAATATGAAAATATCATCTCTTGCTAGACTCCCCTGTTTATTACATTTTCAAGTACTTTTCAACATTTCCACCTGATACTCTCAGACTTGGGTAGACTTAAATACATATACAAAGGCATCTTAATATTATCTCTCAGTGAAGCTTTCTTTTGCTTTATATCCATATAAAGCATGACAATGGCCAGTGCCAGGGCAGGGAACAGATTTGGTCGTCTGTGTTGTAAAGTAGCTCACGCAGACTGGTCTTGCCTTTTGGCTTGCAAATTTGTTGAGGGACCTAGTCCAATAGAAATGTTTGGAATTACCTTTTCTAGCTACTGGGTGGATAGTATAAAACACAGATTAGATAAATGCACCAGAACTAATGTTCCCACTCCCAACAGCAGGATGTAGTTTAGCTAATTCTGTGCTATGGTCAGGTCCCTCTTTTGCTTTTGCTTTTCTTCAGTCTTCATGCCTTTTGTATTCTTTGTTGTCTGGTCGACCAGTAAGAAAAAGGAGGTTTCTCCCACCTAGAATGTGTTACAGCCCGCCAGGTGGCTAAAACCTACAGTGTTGCCACAGGCCAAGGGAGATGTGGATTTGGGGGGGTGGTGGGAAGCAAGAATATTTGAGAATATCAAATATTAAGGTATAAGCCAAAGAAAGAAAAAATCTGAAGGAAAATGGAGGCAAACATGATGCTGAAATGTTTCTGGTAGATGGTATCTTTAAGGTATCTTTAAGAGCTGTTATCTTTAAGCAAAACATGCCATTAAACAACTGCATCACATTTAAAAAGAAATCTTTTCTAGGACATCACTATGAAAAAATGAAAATTAGCAAAGTCCCCAGGTGGTCCGATGTTGGGATCACCCTGCACAGCTCGACCTTAAGGAGAAGGAGCTGTGGTGTTGATCTGCACGGCTCGACCTTAAGGAGAAGGAGCTGTGGAAAACAACTAAGAAGAAGCGAGGAAAACAGGAACACCTGCAGGCAGTGAATCCTGACTGTGTGAGAGATGCGTGGACAACGCGTGATATTTTGTATATAGCCAATTGCAATAATGTGTGTAACAAGCTGTAACCAATCATGAGTGTGTGCGCAGTGACTAAACAAAGATTATGATATATATTGGAGTCAGACAAGACAATAAACGGCTTCGGAATATAACTCTCATAGAGTTGTGAAGTCCATCCTTCTCCCGCAGTCCCCCACCCACCTTGACACTGTGGGGAGTTCTTCATGCTCCTGGATGCTGGGCTCTTCTGGAGGTTTACCCAACGCTTGAACTAGATCCTGGTTTGGACTGTAGTCATCCTCCAGTTTCTTTGCTTCTACCTCCTCCCTCAGCTGCTTACAAACCATCTGGAAGAGAGAAAGATACCTTCAGCTCAGTGCCAACCTATTTCCTTTCAAAGGCTTTGAGGAGAATTGCTGGGGGGATGAGGGAAGCACTGTCACTTTTTGGATACCACCTGAGGACTTTGCCTATAGCTTCATTCTATTTCAGGAGTAGAAATTGATCCTCTGTCAATGAAATACATAGTTTTCTCTGATAATTATGAGAAAATAATCCTCTCCTTTGTGTCTGAAAAGTGCAATATAGCAGAGATTATTGATACACATTTGATAGGAAAACCTTTCAGGGCATGCTTACAGTAGTCTCCTATTAGAGTATTTTGTAGTTTAAATCAGTTCTTCATGTACTTCTGAGTTTCCCATTTGACTTCCCATCATTAAGTCCCCTACGAAAGCCAATCTGATGCTAAACAGAAAGAAAAACTGCTGAACTTCATATTCTGAAGAGATTCCCATAAATTTAAGTGGAGTGGCAGGAACTGACCCTGGGTTAGTAAGGACACTTGGTTTTGTGTGTGCATTTGTTATAGGCAATGAAAATATGGTTTGAGAGCACTAATAGCATCTGCCTTAATAACAGCAGATGGGCAATTGCCTGAAGAAGCACTGAGCTGCTCACCTGGAAAACACAGTGTTTAAAGCATTATTTTCACACCCAGATTTGTCCATTTAGCCCAAAGCATTTGAGATATTCAGTCCCCAAGATCTAGAGCAGTGATTTCAGGTTTTCATTTTTCTAAGCCAGACTGTGAAGATGATTGAGCTAAAGTAATTTTTTTACACCTCTTGTCACAATTTTCATGACATAATGCAACTTCTAGACCTACTTTAGTTCTATCTAGCAATTATCAGGTTGTTTATTCTTTCTTTTAACACATGACACTTCTAAGTACATCAAAGAAAAGTGCAGTTATACTACTGTACAGTCAGATCTTTTCATCATTCATTTCAAGAAGTCAATTTATGTCTGGAAAAGAAAGATCACCCAGAAAGTCTTCTGGAGCACTCAGTATTGCAATGAAATGTTAGTAATTTTATGTCAGTGCAGCAGAACTTGGTCATGGCTAGCAAGCAATTAAAAAAAAAGGTTGGTAATTATAGGCAGAGAATGCCACAAGACTGAAGATATTTCAAAGAAGGCATTTGCCTTTCTGTTTTGCACGTCAAATGTACCTGTTTCTAAAATGAAATCCATCTGGTGTTCCTACAGTATTTAACACCAGTTCCATCCCCAGTGGGAAAGCATGGGAAATCCAGAAGCCCCAGTAAAAAAGACAAGCAGCATTGCCTCCAGAGTTTGTCTCTGCTCATGTTTAGGTGTTTTTCTTGTCTGAGAACACAAAGGTTTATTTAGTTGATTGACTGGACACACAAGGTTTCACTGCCCAGTTAGAAGGAGGTTAGACTCACCATTCTTGCTGTGCAGATTTTCTATGGTTTAAAGTGCATAGGAGGGCAGTTTTGGAAAATTTTATATTCTCTTGTCTGCATTTAAAGAGCATAGCAACTGTCTGAACCTCTGTTTAAACAGGGTTAGTGAAAATTACACAAATTTATTTCAATCACAGAATCAAAGAATCACAGAATCATT
>NW_010555550.1:0-17372 GCF_000687285.1 Phaethon lepturus
GGCTGCTTTCCCTTTTGCAAAGCACTAAATCTGGATCTGGCTCAATTAACAGGAAACTAATAGGGTTAAAAAATAGCTAGCTGACATCACAAGATAAATTGGTAATTCCACTGCATTTGCTCCCTTATTAGGCAATCGGGACTTTTAAAAGAATCAAAGTGATTTTGTAAAAGATGCAAATTGTTCTGAAGTTTGCTGACCTGCTGCTCTATTTTGTTGTCACTACACCTAGAATTTTATTCTCAGGCAGCTGCTTGGGATAATAGTCCAGAAACCGCTGGAAGGCAAGATTTGTTCTTACCCAGAAGGCCAGCCCTCATGCGGTGACTTGACTGCTGTTGCTGCAGTTGATGCCATTGCTAATGGTGGTAGTGCTGTTGCTGAAGGTGATGGGGCACTGGCCCTGTGCTCCCATCTCAGAGTGTCCCTACTTCCTAGCAAAGGATCATACCCCCAAAGGTCCCTTCTAGCATAAACTAATGCGTTATTCACAAGGTAGGTTAGACTGCTGCAAAAGCAGCAAAAATCTCGAGTTTTAAATGAAAAAGGCAATTGTTTGCCACATGTCCTGTTGGAGGTTTGCCAACCCCACCCCTTTCACTCAGCAAATGTGTGTTCCATTTATTCAAACATAAGCACAGGCTGGTGTGGACTCTTTTACGGGCCAGAATTTTATGTCTGACTAATGCATAAAAAAGAGGTACTTTCTTGAAAATTCAGTCTCATTCTCACCTTTTTTAGGTTGCAAGCAGAAGGGACCTGCACATTAATGCTCTGTAACCCGTAACAAAAAAAGTATTCACGATTTAAATACAAACTTAAATCTGCAAAAATGGGGACCTTTGTAGGGATTTTCCAGTCTTCTCTGTTCATCTCTAATTAAAGAGGAAAACTGCTACACCAAGTGAAAAAATACTGAAGTGCTGTACACTGTTAATATACATCATCAGCCGATGTCTGACTTCCCATATTTTGTAAGCCAAAGGTACTAAAAACCGTGTAGAAACTACATAATCCTTGCTTTTAAGACAGCAAAAGCATCATCCACTTTTAACTCTTTTAAATCAGGAAGCCAACTATTCTATAATCATATAATTAAAACAAACATTTTTTTTAAAATATCTTTTTTAGAAAAAAAGAAGCACCCAGTACTGATCCTGTTTGATCAGGTTAATTGTAGCTAATCATTGGCACCACAAACACTGCTTTTCCTCCTAAAAGTCAACTCATTCTTTTGTTATCTTGCGTACTAGTTTTGGATGTAAAATTCCTAGCTGTCGATTTTGTCTCAGGGAAATTAAATTAAAAAATCAACACAAAGGTTGTTTGGGAAAACAATGAGAAAACATGACAACAATAAATGGTCATATAGAAGTTTTTAATGTTTGATTAAATCATGACAGTAATCAGAATTTGTACTGTAATGATATGCAGCTCTACCACACTATTATAAATAAAAACATTGAGATCAATATTAAATACAGCTCTAGGCAACATCACAGATTAACAAAGAATGCATTCTTCATCAACCAGTAACTGAATGGGTTTAAAAAAGAAAAAAATGCTGACACTTCCCCCTCCCATCTACCACCTTTTTTTTTTTCAAATTAGTAACTTGAGTAAGGCGTTGGAAGTTTTACATTAGAAAATTTTTGTTGCACAACACAGGCACACATACTTCATTACCAGAACCTCTACTGTACGTTTACCAGAAGACATCTGAAATGTCAACAGGGAAAGCTTAAGCAGGTAAGAAGAGTAAACAGAGATGCACAATTTATCTGCAGCACTCAGGATCCATACTGAAATTATAAAAAAAAAACACAGCAGGAGTGTGAACTGTATTTTAATTCAGAGAGTACAGTCTGTAGATTTAGGTGCAAGTTAATACAGTACACACAGCAGTGCTTTATGAGAACATCAGAAATGGCAGAGGTTTCAAGCTAATTTAAAGCAATTTTTATGTGTAGTGTTTGTTTATAAATTCTTGCACTGTAGAAAAAAATTAGACAACAGAAATTGGCACCACAGACAACTTCCAGAGCTGCCCTCTGCAAATGGGCCAAATGCTGCTCTTTGTGAAGTTTCTCCTGTACTTCAGGCGTACGCAACGTAACAGAACAAGTTTTGAACCACTAGCACTGACTTCACATGGAAGAATAGAGCCAGCTGCGGTTTTAACACAGCCCGATTTCCTCTTCCAGTTTCAAACCCGTTTTTAGTACAGGGGCTGATCACCATGAGCCCACTGGCACCTTTTGCTTTCTAGATTCCAGTTGCTGTAAGAGGTGAGGTGAGGTGATGTAGGTGGCAGTTTTATACTCGGAAAAATCAGTTAAAAATTCAGCAGAGCACTTAAGCACAGGCCTTCTTTTGGAGCTTGCCAAAAGTACCAGGATTTTGTTTCAGTATGTTATTGTACTTAAGAGAAAATCATACTGAGTGCTTTGTGAATAAAGACATTTGAGGTAACTGAAGAATGCCTTAGAGATAGCTAGCAGTAGTATTATTTTAGACGTTCACCATTTTCATTTTTGCAGTCCTGTGGGCATTGTTGTTAAAAGGAGGAAATTTTATCTAACCCCATATTATAAAGCATGATTTTTGGCAGCCAGATTCCTTCATGTTTTTCCTCCCTACTTTGGGCTTAAGGCATATTGCCTTTTTCCTCTGCATGTGTTTGTGTGGTGGTGGTAGTTTGATGAGAGGAATATGAAACAAGTTAATCTAATGACCAGAAAGAAAAAAGTACAGAAGCTAGGGGTCTGCCAGTTCACCTGCTAGCATGTGCGTTGCTGCCGAATTTTAAAGTCCTGCCAAAGTTTGAAGTACTGGATTCAATTCTGCCCTGCTGCTCATCTTCTGTGGCTACGTATCATTTACACCTCTACGTACTTGAAAAAAACCCAAAACAAACCCAAAGTCAAAAGCAATCTAATAATGATAGTTGCTTTCTCTCTATTATTTTTAAAACCCTGCAGTGTTCTTAAATAGACTTTTAGTATCACTGTTCCAGTTATCTGCTAGTAAAGGAAAAAGGGAAATCTTAAGGTAATGGCAGTGAAAGTTACATTTGAAAGTGATCTTATATGCATGTTGGATCATAAACCATTTTGTTTAAACCCTTCATCTAGCTGTAAACATTTGCTAATCCTCCATTACTTGCAGAGGATTATGAATTATTCTATAAAATCACATTAAAAAGGTAATTAGTTATGTAAGATATTAACTGATTCATATTTAATAGATTTTTAATTCATACAAATATAAATAAAGAATGGTAAAACTTCAAGAAAAATAATATACATTTAGTGCAAGTTATGAGTTACATTTCTTCCTACCATGTCAGCAGTGGAACGTCTGTTGTGGAGAAGAAAAAATAAAAATGACCATTCTCAAATTTTACAGGGGAGGGAAAAAAAGATCTCCAGTGTTGTAGCATGCAATTTTTACCAGATACACGCATACAGAATTGTTCCAGCTCTTAACTAGTAGAGTAGCAGTATTTTTACTTATACTGCACAACATTGGTATATATTGTGTTTTCAATAATACAAAAATTGCATAAGACCAGGTCACATTATTATTGATATTTTCTGCAGCAAAACCAGTATTTTTCTTTGAAACGCTAGTTTCATCTAGTTTTAATTTTTCTCATATCACGACAGCTCACGGGCTGAAATCAAGTCTCACATCGTTCTTGCATGGTATTACCTGTCCAGTCTGTTTTTGTTGCAGCGGATCTGTACTGCCCCAAGCATTTCATGATGTACAAACTTACACAATTAATGGCACAAGAAAAACCTCCCTTCTTGTGATCAAACCTCAGTAACTCACAGTACATCTCAATATGAGAAACAACTGCTTCAAGAGGGCACACCAATTTTAAAGAGGCTTTGTTACGGCTCAGGAGAGAGAGAAATAAAGCTCTTCTGGAATGTAGAAAGGTGACATGAAACGTATAATTGTTACACGAGTGAACACAACAGTTTTCAATGGTAAAAAGGGCAAGACCTTTCAGTCTCCGTAAGATGGCTCAATTCAGAATGATCCCTCCAGAAACAGGGACTAATAACGCGTCTCTTCAATGCTGAAGTACCAGGCCGGGGCTGGAGAATTGCGCCACCTCACATGGCTCACCCACTGCACTATCATGGCAGACCTGACGTCTCGGGACGCATCCAGTGCAGGACAGCAGCTCTCCCTTCCCACGCTCCCATCAGCCTTCCTCCTCGCCACACAGTCCCCCAGACCAACTCCTGAGTTCCAGCAGCGCTGTTACGCAAAAACCCAGCTCTCGCCTCTGATTTTGGGAGTATCCCCCAGACTAAAGTGTTGTGCTATTCAACAAATGAACCTCCTCTTCCGTTTCCTCTCTCTCCTCAGCTATGGGTTTCAGTTGAACATTATTGAGGCGGGGTCTTGGTTTGCCGTCTGGGCCATATGACGGAGGATATCTTTTTTTGTTATAATGCCAAGGAGGCGCCTGAAAAGGATAAAGGGAAGATCGATATTAATCCAAGCAGGAAAACAATAAAGCAGAACAAATCTGTAGCCAAGTCCTTTTTGTTGACAGGAATAGAGCAAAAGTAAACAGCCTGATTTTCTTATTTAAACAAAAACATTTTATTAATCAAAATATTGAGGAACCACCGCTTTGTTAAAAGACAGCAATGCTGAGACACCATATCGGATGGTATCTGACAGCTGCAGTCCATTTTAATGAAATACAAGTGATACAAGTACAGCCCGTGACAATTTTTATTTAACTTTTTGTTTCTACAAAAATAAAATTTTGATTAGCATATGCCAACAAAAAAGTAACAAAGAGGGACAAAGAAAAAAGAGGTATGAAAAAGAAGTGATATTCATCCAATTTCGTAAGGGAAGTGACGTACCGCTTGATGGCCCAAAATCCTAACCGCAAATCAAACTCCCCTTCCCTCCATTTTTAAATCGTAAGGATCCTTCCAGTCTAAAGCACTGGCTCAGGCTGAATGTATTCATAGGAGCACACTGTATTGGCCGTGAAACTTTTGTAAAATAAACAACAGATAAGTAGTTTTTGGAGTTCCCAGCTTTAGAAAATAAATCGTGAATAATAAAAAGAGAGTTTTCATTTTCCAATTTAGATACTGTGCTCTTATGACAGGGTCTTCATGGCTTTTAAAATTATAACTCTGCGGAATACCAAAAAGGGTGAGACTGTCCAAAAGGATAATATCACAGGAGAAGCAAAGAGCAGAATGAATGAGCTGCTGCCCTTGTTATTGTGGTTAGTACATTTCAGTTTGTCTTATTAAAGGATGCATGAAATACTTGTGAAATATTAGCATAAAATGAGAACATAATTAGCATGTTTTGCACATAAGCAGCTAAACTTGGTGGCATGTTTAGTAGAGACGTAGCAACTCACGTCCAAATTAAGACAAAGTCTACCTTCTACCTAAGGTTAGTTCACAACATCATGGTTGAAACAACATCTAGATGCTGAAGTCGATAGTCAACATAGGAGCATCACTTAGTGGCTTACGATATCACTGAACATTTTATAAAGGAGTACATTAATTGCTGTAGGTAACAGCAGCAGAATCACAGGACTTTACATAAAATCACAGGACTTTACTAAAAATAAGAGTACTTCCAAAAAATCATGTTGATAAAGGGGGACTACAGGGAAGATCTAATGCTGTGATACACTGAAAACATGCTTGGCTTTGCTTCTCAAAAGACGTGACACTTACTTTGCTATTGAACAGCTACTTAAAGCTGTCAAGATCAGAAAAAAAAAATTGGCATACACAAAAATCTTAATTTGCATCAGGCAGAGAAAAAGTATTCCTAGCTGCGTGCTTTCCCACCTGGGGAAATCAGCAGATCAACTAGATGGATCTACGTGATCTCAAGAACAAAAACATCCAAAAGTCTACTGTTTACTTTAATGTTGTGACTAACAGTATGTCCACAGTAACAGCTTAATTTCTACAAAAGGATTTTGCACATATTATTTTATGGTTTAATAAAAATTTTTAGCATAAGATGACTTCATTGTTCAGCCGATGTCATAAAAGCCCTGAACAGTTCACAAGTTTCATGCTTCCTGACTTCTAATGTGTCTAATTATGAGATCTGATATATCTAATCACCAAGGGTTCGACGTGCTGCTTTAGTTGCTCGAGATGCTCTAATATGTTCTTCTTTGTGATGATCCCCAAGACAATCCTGAAACAGATCATGTTATGCTAATAACTGTATATGAAATCAAATTAAAAAAAAGTTCTAATCACAATGAAAAAGGATTAGGAGTAGAGCAAAACTTTAAAAAAAAAAAAGAAAGTTGCAGGAAAGCTAATGAGATCATTAAATGAAAAATGTCAGTACCCTTTCCCCAGACATTGCCTTTTTAATTTTTCTCCCAAAATGCTGAACACAATTGGATCTTCAACCACCCCAGAGCAGTGTGTTTCTCATATGACGTACAGGTCAGGGAAGCATACTTCATCCCTTCTCCCCAAATTCACATCTCTTCAGGTTTTAGAGGCACTGAAACTAAAATCTACTTTTATTTCCTTTGTTTAATAGTTAATTTTTCCTCATGCATACAGATAAGTTATTCACATTTTAACAAGCCACAGTAGATGAATGTCATAATAACTGTGTGAAGTCAGAGCAATTGAGGTTTGAAGCTGCACTATAGAGCGGGGTTATCTGGTGTCCCTAGAAACAAACCAATTCAGGAAAATTTCTCATTCATGACAGTATAAATCAAGAGCAACTCCCTGGAATGGATATTCTGGTACAAATTAGGAAGAGCTAAGCTCAGTCTTTATATATCTCTCTGTCACCAGCACCAGTTTCTGCACAGTTCCTATTCCAGTCTGGATTGGAACCGACAAGTTGGTATGTGTCTTTATGTATATTCATTTTGCAGGAGATTTGCCAAAATATAGATTAGTCCTTGATGTCCACATGGCCGTATGCCATGGCTAAATACCACTAGTACTAGTATTTACTATCTCATCTTGTTGTAATGGACAGTGTGCTCATGGAATATCACAAGTTTGTAAACTGAAGTAGGACAAGAAATATGAATGTCTGAAAAAAGCGTATTATCAAAGCCATCCATACTTGCTGCTACTTTATCATAAAATTTAAAAATTTATAGTGCAGTTTGACTTTGCACGATTAAGCTTCTTTAGAGTCGATTTTAACATCAATGTCAATGAGCACTCAACCACAAGAGAAACTAAGAAAAAAACCGTCACAGTAAATAGTCTTCATTGACGTTTTATCAATTCAGATTTCCCTCCCCAAAACAAGAATAACTGCATGCCTGCCCTGACTTCTCAGTGCCAGATCACAATGTCCTTTCCCCATCAGAGAAAGGTTTTTGAAGTCATTTGTGCTTCTGAAAACATGTACTCGCCATTCAATAACAGGGGTGCATTGAAGAAAAAAGAAGAGGAGAACATTTAAAATAAATTTCTTTTAAATAAATGTGAAAAAATAAACTTGGAAACCAATGCAGTATTTAAATATTTGCCATTTATAGCAGCAGTCCTTCTGCCCACAGCCAAACAAAGCAAGTCCCACCCACGTTTCAGGTTTCTGCGTGTTTGTCCCACGATCCTAAATAACGTGGATTAGCAGACAATGCTTCACTTCCATGCCTTAAAAGACATGCTAAGGAGAAAGCAAGATACTATGGTAGGATCTGCAATGTTGTGTGTCAAACTTTTAACACAAGAGAAACAGGAAAGCAGGATCTTAAAGGAACAGCTATACAGACAAAGATAGTGTAAAAAAAGAGGAGTATTTTAGCTAAGAGGCAATTATAATCAACTGTTTCCGTGCCTAGGGCTCATTTATCTACTAGGTAATCTCACATGACAACTCCCTATAGTCTCATTTACAAACATTCTAAATCTTAAAATTACTTTCTTGAAATATTTTGAAGTGTAGAAACAAAGACTGCAGACTGAAGTCCAGAACTAGTAGCCGTTGTTTAGTTGTTAGTATTCCAAAAAATAAGAGCTTGGTGGCAATCACCATCACTAAACTCCAGAATAGGAGATACTGACTGGATCGTTTTCTCCCTTGCTTTTTATGAACCCAGATATTTGTAGATGTTCAATAGCTGATACATCGCATGTTGCCAGAACACACATTAAGAACAAGGAAATACAGGCCTTAGACTGCGCACCACCCGAGACCAAATTTCTGCGAGACAAGTTGTGTCTCCTCTGCATGCAAGCTGCACACACAAAACTTGCTGAATGGGATCTAAGTTTTAACAGCACTTCTTAAAATGCCTGAAATCACCTGCCTGCTTACTTGGAATACAAGGCAGGAGTAAGAATTTATGACAGGTGCCACAGCACAGCACCTTCTTAATGAACAGTCAGGGTCCGTGTTTGCAGTACCAAACTTATGGGTTCAAACACCATGATCCTGGAATATATCCTGGTTCAAATACTCTGATCCTGGAAGTAAAAATGACTGTATCTAACAAAATGAACAGCATTGCTGCCACTTTACTCACCCATTGTGTGTTACAAGGCACTGCCTCAGACCCAGCTTCCGGAAGATATCCACCACTATTTCCATTGGTGTGTGGTCTGTCACGGTGAAAGGGCTCATGTCAAGTATGCTTCTAAGCTTCAAAGGTCGAGGGCTTTCTGCTGGAAGCGATGGAGTATGCTGGGCAAAACAGACCCTGGAACTGCCAACAATCCCCTCCTGCTTCTTTCTAGCACTTTCTTTAAGAAAAAGGGAGGGAGGGGAACAGCAGAGGAGGAAGAATTTACATTCTTGGAGTAAGATAACTTAGTGCAAACAGACAGATCTATCGACAGTATCAAGGTTCTGATACTATTCTTTAGATGCGGACATTCTGATATATGCTATTTTGATGTGTTTCCATAAAGCCACTGCTTTATCCCTAAGAAGTGTTTGTGCAGTAATCACAGAAGCCATCTATCTACCACACAGCTTTAGCCATTCTTCAGCTACTACCTTTCTCGCTCTGATAAGTAACTTCTATTTATTATAAAGAGCTGGAAAGACGTAAAAACCAACATGCAGGAAGCACATTATTGGCTGCTGAAAAAACTGTCAAGGGGAAAGCCAATCTCAGTTGACAGCTCCCCTGTCATCATTCCAATGGCTGTAATTATTCTTAGTTTGAAACCAGAGGACTAGTTTTTGATCACTCTGAAAATCCTATCTTTGTATGAATTTATTTAGCTTTGTTTGAACTGCATCTTCTTCCTCTTCACTTCTTCATCACCTTGGTGACATCAGTATCCCTCCCTGTACCCTGAACTATTTCACACAACGGACTCTGTTACGCCAGCCAAAACCCAAAAGTAAGCAACTTGCACTGCGCAATCTCAGCAGCTGAATCGAGTCTTACCTGTGGAAGTGCATTATTAGAAGAATGTTCTGTTATTCCCTCATTTACTCTAAATGCAAACTTAAAACAGTACGTTTACGATAATTTCCAAGTTTTGAACATTCACACACATCCGACATGGTCCAAGACCACAGTTTACACAGTATAAAGACCACAGGCAAAAGTTTTTCTGAAATAACCAATGTTGTGTTTGCAAAGCTTTTTTTTTTAAAAAAAGTATGTTCCAGGAGACCTTTGTGTCTCTTTCTCAAGTGTCTTTGTTAGACAGACACTTCTCAATGTACAATCTTATGAATTGTAAAAAACCTCAAGTAGTTTGAGATGCAACTTCCATCACTGATTTCATGCACCAAATGCTACAGGTTATTTTACATAATAGTTTTCTTACATAGTAATGACTTTTTGTGTATGGTAATATCCTCAAAATCCACAATTTTTTTTTCTTGCCAATGCACAAGGCATTGTCACAAGAATCACACAAGTTCTAATATTCCCCCAGAGGCAGATGGCTCAAAGAGGACTTGTGTGCTGATGTGCACAAAATTCCCATCATACAGACAAACAGGAAAACAGAAACCTAAAATAATTAATATTTCAATTATCTCTCCATAATACAATCTCAGTTGCTGTAACAAGAGTAAATAACATACTCTCAAGAGTGAAGTGCAATATCCATTTAAATTTAAAAATTACTTGGACAGTTATTCTCACAGAAGCCTGCTGTTCTAAAATGAGAATTTACTCACTTTTGAAGAAGAATGTGAATATAACGTCATCTGAGGAAGAGAGATTTTGACGCTAAAGCCTCAATACAAATAAAAATACTGGACTAGATGATGCTTACTTCAGTATGACAACTCTTGTTTTTATGACAAAGACATTATTATTTTTCCTATTTCAGAGTCTGCTATTGAAGATAATCATAACCTTCAATAAAGGAATGGACAGCCTGCATGAGGTATCTGACTCTGAAATAAGTGTAGAAATGCACAGAGTAAATTCTGGTTTAAGCTATAAGATCATTTCAGTTGGCATATATAATCATGCAATACTGGAAGATAATTACCTATGGCAATAGTTAAATCTCTTCTTAGAGCAAAGCCCACTAGTCTCTGCGATTCTTTTGACATAATAACAGGAAAACCATTATAGCTGGTTTCGTTGATCAAGTTTTCTATGTCTTCGACTGTCATATTGTCCTGCGTCAGAACTGCTAAAGGTGGATCGCTTCTTCGAGGTCTCATAACATCAGCAGCCAGTGTTGTGTGAGTGAATTCTTCCTTTGCATCCAAGAAAGGATATCCATTCAGTCGGATGTGTGCCTCATAGATGCCTTCCCTCCCAAAGGCATCTCCTACCCACTTACTGGTCATGACTGCAGCCATTAGGGGCACAATGTATTCCAGCCCTCCTGTTAGCTCAAAGACAATAACTACCAGGGACACAGTCATCCTTGTCACACCACCTGCAAGAAAAATGGTAGCCAGTAACATTCTAGTGTCAGATAATAATGAATTTAGAATTTCCTGCCTTCCTGTTGAGAACTACAAACATAACTTAGCCATTAACCGTCATCTGACAAACATCATTCTGTATAACACAAACAGAAGCAGACAGGAAAAACGAACACAAAACTTTCACAAGTGAAACTAAGCTTTAGGGAAAATTCCTAGATGGTCAGAGAATAACGGGATTTGAGAAATATGTGCAGTTCTTTCATGTAAACTAGGAGTAAAACTATGTATTTCTCCATACCACACCTAGGTTAAAAATACCGAGAAATGCAAGGAAATCCAGGAAGGCAAGAATCTGGAAAAAGAATGGAACTAATGAAGGAAAGTCACAGGTAGCAATTCAACAGCTATGCTGTACAAAGGATTAGGAATTTAATGCTGTCGCTGAATCATAAAAGCTGAAGAGAATTCTGAGCTGATGAAAAGAAATCTCTTTCTTGGACAATGGGAGAAAAGAGGGATTGTATTTCTCTTTTGTTACTATTCAAGATGTTTTTTTCTGCCAAGGTTTCTGATGCCACATCTTCATTCAATAAAAGAGTATGATCTTTCTTCCAATGCACCCACAAATGATTTGAGTTGGTCTATTAAAAGACAAAACAACCTCTCCAAAAATTTGTACCACTCGTTTATTTGGTCATTCAAATGCACTTTTCCTTGGGGAAAAGGTCTACATTTTTTCAGAATCTGTACTAATAGCTTTTAAGTTTAATTTCTAAGGCAACAAAGTTATAAGCTAGGACTACAGAAAAGCTTCAAAAAACCTCTCCTAGTTTAAGGCCCAACTTAAGACTCTTTCTATGAAGCTGATTTTCAACAGCTTGTAAATTAATATATAAATTAATAATAAAAAAATATCTCAGGCTGGACTCCTCAAATCATTAGACACTTCTTAAAGTTTTGTTTGGATTATGAATTTCAAGAACACTTTTTGCAATTCATGTAGATGTGGCAGCTGATTACGTCACCTCCTTGTAATAATTTCAACAGTACTTGACTCTGCAAATCCTCTACTTCATGAATCTCAAGAAACATATTTTCCTAACTGATGTAGTAATGACACCAAAAAGAGAAAGCAAACACTACAATTTCAATTCTTCTATTTCTCATAAATTTAAATTTCACATGTTACTCCTTGGATCGCAAGGGTCCAATGGTCTCATCTAGAGATGTGAATGTATTATTCTGAAGGGAGAGAAGTCCGTATGAAAAGGTGTTCCAAAACTGCACACATTTCTATCTCCCTTCATTTTTAATCATTATTTTGACAACATACAAGAAATCAGATACATATTTACTTCGTTATATTTTAGTTACCTAAGCATGCAGCAGCACCAACCATGGCATAAAGACCAGGTGTAATACAGTCGGCTCCAACTTCACACCACTCCTTGAAAATGAACCAGTCATGATGGTAGTAAGCCAGCTGCTCCACTGCAATTCCTACAATCCTGCCTGCTATTGCTCCAATTGCCATACTAGGTATGAACAACCCGGACGGAACCTGCAACCAAAACACAAGAACTGCCATCATGCTGATGGGAACATACCTGATGCACAGATTTACCAGTAATTTTCTGTTTGCCAAAGGAGATGCAAATGCTCAAACTGTCATGTTAAAAACATGCAAATTGACACTGCAAGGTTAGTAAAACTTAACACAATGCTATTGATACCTCTGATCAACCTGGTTAGCTGAATCCCATTTTATGAGCATGCTTGTTTATATTTTACTGTATTTAAGAGCAAATCTATCGCTAATACAGGACCGCAAACTAGACTCTCAGTGCCAGCAGCACAATTCTCACCATATGTGTGTACAATCTGAGATACACTACTAGCACTGAAGAGTCTTCCTTACTATTTCCCATCTCTTTTATTACTTCGTGTGCCCGAGTCAACATTCAGTGACTAAACAAGCTTTGCACATAGAACTACCTTCCCAAGCTGTTTCCTAACACTGCTATAAATTAGATGGCCAACTAAATAGGTGATTTTTGAAAGAAGCTTTGCTTACTGTATTGCAGTTTCCCATGCAAAGTAATGTATATAGAATGCTGAATACACTAAGAGAGAAAAGGGCAGGACAACTCCCATTGCAAAATGTAGATAACATATTACTGCACAAAAAAGTTCCTACTGTAATTTTAGTTATTTAAACTCTTTTTTCTGTTACTAACTACAATCTGAAAAGGACACACAGCCTTGTCAGACCAACATGGCTTAGTAAGATATCATTGCAAGTCTTGCTTTTTTCAGAAGCGTCACACGGAGTGAGGGTTCATCTGAGAAACTGCTGTTGTGTATCTTTTCTCCTCCTTAGGAAGCTAATCTTCTTTCCAGAAAACATACTGGTGTCTAAATGTCTCATGAAACTGCAAATGCCTGCTGCTTCACCTCACAGCAGCTGTTAGTATCAAAATATTTTCTACTGTGAGCAAGGTACAGATCTGACTACAAATAAGTAGAATTTTTACTTTTTGCCCAAACGTACCTAAACCCATCTTGTCAAAATAACTTCATTAAAAAACTGCACTCCCGGTTTAACAGCACAAATAATTTAATTTTTTTTCCCACTGTACAGCTGTGAAATGTAAGTATTGTGCAATTCCAAACTACAGATTTTGCCATGGAATCCAATAAGCTGGTGCAGAACTGTATTTCAGAATCTATTATTATTATGCCAATATTTATGGTTGCAAAGATGATTTCTAACAGACAAACCAAGGACAAACAAACATAGCAAGCTTTGTGTTTGAAAGCCAGCAGCACAGGTTTTGGAGAAGAAGGTTAATAATCCTTCATTCCTATCCTGAATTACCTAATATTTCACTGCTGATAGAGGGAACTATTCAATGCTATGTTTTTAGTGTAATATCCAAACCGTGCATTTATACCACTACTGTTATTTCCCACAATCAATCGTGCATCTAAGCCCTTTTCTATCTGTTAAAATTCCAATTTTTTCTTGAGTGAAATTCTTGGTGAACAGTTCAACAGCACCCTAAGAAAAAGAACATTTCCAATATAAAAGTAATTTAATAGATCTTTGGAACTGCCTCCGATTCTAGTCTGCTACTGCAGTGTGCCACAGAAATGCAGTCTCCACATGGAAATTGCATCCAAACTACAGAATCATTAAGGTTGGAAAAGACCTTTAAGATCGTCAAGTCCAACCATCAACCCAACACCACCATGTCCACTAAACTATGTCCCGAAGTGCCATGTCTACACGTGTTTTGAACACTTCCAGGGATGGTGACCCCACCACCTCCCTGGGCAGCCTGTTCCAATGCCTGCCAGTCTTTCAGTAAATAAATTTTCCCTAATATCCAGTCTAAACGTCCCCTGGTGCAACTTGAGGCCATTTCCTCTCATTCTGTTGCTAGTTACTTGGGAGAAGAGACCAACACCCATTTGTTTCCGGTCCTTTGTTAACATAACCATTTTTAAGCATTTAGCTCCCTCTCTTCTTTCTATCACATGTGGATAATGGTTACAAGTCTAACTGCAATTATGATTTTACATCTGCATTCGTTTGCATAAGCCTCTGAATCACAAGGCACAAAGCAGAGAGGAACCTTCACTAAGAAGGAACAAGGAAAAAAAGTTAGGTTCTACCTTGTCTCAGCTTTCTTCTCCAGTGCATGCCAGCCTAACTCAAGTTATACTACAGAGGCAATTATTATTCTGGGGTACGTATATCATTTTTTGAAACAAACAAGGAATCAGGATATGGATGCAACTTCCCACTTCTATGGTAGTGTAGCTGCATACCAGTCAGGTTCTGAGGCAAAGCTGTAATCCCACCCCAACTGCTGATCCTCAGCATTTAGTGATGAGTCTACTGACAATGAGCAGTACAGTATATGTACAAGAGCCTGAAAGAAAAAGACAAAACAAAAGAAAAAACCCAAGCCACTGCTGCATCAGCTTCCTGATGTTCCTTGTTCATGGCAGTAAGAGCAGCAGGAACTTCACACACTGCAGGCAGCAGCCCAGTTGCTTTGCTTACCTCACAGGAAAACAGTGCCTGTGGGGGAGATGTGTGTGTGCACATGGCTACAGCTCCAGGAACACACCTGGAGAGCTGAGAGGATCCTTAATAATGATTTAATTGTCAAAGTCATCTTTTTTTAATTTATTTTTTTAGAATTCTCAATTTTCTCCTCCTTTCATAGAAATAAAGCATAATGTTATATTTATTTGCATTTTAAAGTGAAATCCCTTTCTCCAGGTCTCCAGATGCTGGCTGGCATTCTAACCAGCCATATGCTTTAAAGCTTCAGAGAAATGTATTTAGCATAGTCCCATCAATGACAGCAGCATGACTCCTGCCCTATTGGCAAAGTGATAAATATATTCTTACAACTTCAGAAAAATGGTTCCGCCCAATTGCAGATGCTTAAGTTGAGAAAATGAACCAAAACCAAAATGAAGTGCAAGCTCTACCCTTCTGTAATCTAGTGAATTCTAATACACAAAGTGTGATCCTGTGGTGACAATCCCATGAGAAAGAGCCAGATGCACCCCAACACATGAATGGAAAGAAATGTTACAGTGCTTAGAAGGGCAGAGCCGTAGATACAAGTACAGTAAGTAAATGCAACAGATTGGAGCAGTCATGTTATAGAATAACGCCTGAAATTTTGACCTATGGAAGACTAGCATTTAAAATACAATGGATTTCTCTTACCCATCAAACAATAGATGGAAAGTAACTTCAAGCAACAGACTGCAACATCTTCTAAAGTTTCAACACATGAGAAACACAGAACAATACTGTTCTATCAATTACAGAATGACAGAATGGTCGAGGACGTGACCACTCCAGATTGTCTAATGTAACACCTCTGCTCAAGCAGGGTCAACTACAGCAGATTGCCCAGGATTGCATCCAGTTAGGTTTTGGTATCTCCAAGGATAGAGACTCCACAAGTCCTTTGGACAGCCTATTCCAGTGTTCAACCACTCTCACAGTAAAGAGATGATTTCTTATGCATGCAGTCAAGTGAACAGCAATGTAGACTGAGAAGTTAAAGCCAGTTTAAACACAAATCCTGCTTAGTGAACATTCTACGATATGTTTGTGTTAAGAAACGTTTGATAATGATGTAGTTGCAAAAAACTATGAGGGGAGCCTGACAAGACAGAAAATGATGAAGGCATGACTGTTACACATCATTCAGAAAACAGCCACAGGTTGAAGAGAAGCTGAAGAGGGCTCCAAAACAGATTTACAAAATGACCAGGAAAGACAAAAATTATGCTGCTTTGTAATGGAGAAGAAATTCCCATTACAGTCACATGGACAAAGCACGCTTTTTAGTCATGACATGCAGTACTGGAAATTTCAGGAAAGAAATCATCATCGTCTCCCTTTGACAGTCTGCAGTAATTACATTTATGTGATAAATTAGGAGAGGGGATTAAAAAAAACCCAAACTACAAGTTGTTCAAGAGGTAGTCTTTTCTTCTTCCATGTGATAGGACTAGGGAACCCGAGTGGTTGTGTTTGAACTCAGCTCTTGGAAATTTTAGAATCATCCTTATTGCTGAATCAGGCCCATACAAACAGCCATCCACCCACACAGTTACTGTTCCCTATTAAATTTAGCATGCATTTCTATTTAGCTGAACAAAGGGCTAGTCTGAATTAAACTTAATATTGTTTTCTACAACAACTGCTTACTAATCAACAGTAAAAAGACCTTTTTTTAGAAGAACTACATATGAAAAAATGCTATGAACAAAGCTGCTAGCTTTAAGAGATGCAAAATGAGAAAGGTAGTAATTAAATAATCACAGCAGATGATACAGCCACTGCATTCACACTTACCTTGATACCAAAGGTGAAGACTGTCATGATTATTTTAAATATGAGTGCTAAACACAACTGCCATATAGCTGAATAGACTCCAGTGCCTGCTGGACGGTCAGGAATATCATCTACTATTTTGCTTGCATTCATATCATTTCTGTAGTCACAGAGGGAGGAGGATTCTAATGGCCCACAGTCTGTGAAGAGCTCTTTAATAAGCTCACTGGTGTTTAGCCTTGTATATGGATTAGGAAACGCAATGACAGCTGTTATTGCTGCAACAATAATAACCTCCAGGACAGGATACTTCCCAAATTTTGTAGATTTGCGTCGACGACACCATGCAATGTTTGCTCGGATGAAAAACGCTCCCCAGAGCCCACCAAATACTCCCAGAAGAATAAAAGGAAGCAGTTCAAAAAGGTACCAAGGAGTGTGGTATTCCACATAAAAAAGAACTAGGCGGCTATTACCAAAAGGATTGATGGACCTTAAAACAAATGCAGCTACTAACGCAGCAAAAAATGATCTCCATAAGGTCTTCAGTGGGAAATAGTAACTGACCTGCAAAAGGCAATACATGAGAATAATTAGTGATTCAATTAAAAATACTGGAAAGAGT
>NW_010555550.1:17403-41133 GCF_000687285.1 Phaethon lepturus
TTACAGTACTGCTGCTCACATGGTATAGGCTAAAAAAAAGTTCTCAATTTACATTAACAGTATTATTCCTATCACTTGGAGCACTGGCGCTCCAGCATATACTATGTTTTTATAAAGCTCTACAACAATTCATACTCATACCAGTTTTAAAGACAATACTAAAGCAGTATTGAAACCACTGCTGTTTTAAGACTGTTAGGAAATAATGCATAGTAATTTATGTTTAAAAGCTTCTCTGTTTGTAAATATCTCTTTCTAGCATTCACAAGAACCAGACTGTGTACTAGCTGCTCTCTCAAATTTCCTGCTTGTACTGTTTCATCTCCATTCAGCCTACATTGAAAGGTTTCTGGCAGATGTGTTATTTTTATGGAGTACAATTAAAACATTTTTAAAAATCCTCAAAACAGAGCATCCAATTTCATACTTAAGCCCCACATTTGAATTTCAAGAGAGTTTTTTTCTGAGCTGTTCTGGAATTTTTTTTGGCAACAAAGGAATTCCTCAAAATCCCCTAGTGATATAGCAAAATTATACATGAAAGAATATTTAGCTTTCTTTTTTCAATTCAGAAACTTTTAGATTTTTAGTTTTTTTGAAAAACCTGATGTTCTAAATAACATCCGTATGTAGTTTGAAAACAACTAATGGAAACTAATTTAATACAAAACATTTCTTGGAGAAGAGAGTTTGGTTGCCTTGGAGGTCAATTTTATAGCGTATTTGCCTTTTTAATAATTCATGTATTCAACTGTGTTTAGTGTCTGAAACTTTAGGAAAAGTAATGTTTAAAAACTTGTTTCACAAAACTGTAAAACAGTTTTCTAAAGCCTTTTTCAAAACTAGAAAGAAAATGCCTGATTATTTTTTTTTTTTTTTAGAATATACTCCTAGAGTGAAAAACTACTGTACCTCTATCTGCATGTAAACTGTAATTATTAACTGAATCAGCCCTTCTCCAGAAAAATGTAACTGAGAATACAGCAAAGCTGACATTCATCAAAAGAAAAGAAAAAACATCTTAGTTTGCTGGTAACAGGGCTCTTCATTTTGAAATGTGGGTCCAAAAATATTTCCTTCTTGGGAAAGACTCCGCACCTTAAAGGAGTCTGACATTATTCATGCTAAAAGAGATTTTTTTTTTGTAATATCTATCCTTCGGTGCCATCTCTTGACATACCTCCTCCAGACTGAAAAGGACTCCACCAATTGGGGCACCAAAGGCTACAGATACTCCTGCTGCTGAGGCAGCTGACAACACCTGGAAAAGAACAATGGTGAGGGTTTTCTTCCCCAGCCTGTGATATGTCTTAAACATGAAGAACCAAATCTCATTACAGCTACCAGTTTCTTCTATGTTTCTGCCAAGGACACACAGACTGACTAACAGAAAAGCATCAAGTAAGTGTAATCAGAATGCTCAGAAGATGTGGCCAGGGGACCAGCAGCCACAGATCAGGTACTAGCCACAACAAAGCCAAAGATGCTGCTCAAAGCTTCCCCAGAAAAGCACCCAAAGGAGTCTATGCTTCAGTATGAAACTGCTGATATCTCATTTTCAAGAAACTGTAGTAAGCTTTCTCTGTGCCAGATGTGTGTGGTGGAGAAGTCCACACAATTTTATTCAAATATTACTCAAGGGACAAAAATTGATGACATAGTACATAGCTTTTATATCAGTCCTGGAGCTTTGCGCTCAGTAGTCGTCAAGCAAAAACTTGCAGAGATTAAGAGAGAGATTAAGAGGAACTGAAGCAGCAGACAGTCCTCCAGCATCATGGAGGAATTCTGTTCAATACATGAGGATTGTTAAAGTGTGTGCTAATTGTAACAATAATGGACAAATTCATTGCAAGAACACTGATGCCCAGGTAGTAGCCCTTACACATCTGTGGAAGAATACACAGAGAAACTCTAAGAATTATTGCATTATTCTGTTCTGAGATGAGTAGCTAAACCATAGGTAAATTAAATGATTTAAGAATACACAGCTTTGAAATACGAAGTGAACGCAAATTTCCCATGCTCTGCAGTCTCCTTCCAGAAGTACAGAAGTTGAGACTGAGACCTGAAGCACAGTTGGGATGACACCCTTTTTTATTTTACAATACAAACATTTTATTGAATTAGTAAGAATGTTAATCTTGCTACTCTCTATGACTGTACCTGCTTTCATTAGCATGGCACTCTCTACTGGGTTTACGTGACAAGGTTTTGATAGCAGGGGTCTGTAGGGGTGGCTTCTGTGAGGAGCTACCAGAAGTTGCCCCATGTCCAACAGAGCCAGTTCCAGCTGTCTCCAAAATGGACCTGCCACTGCCCAAAGCTGAGCCTGTCAGCGATGCTAGGGGCACCTCTGTGATAAGATACTTAAGAAAAGGTAAAAAACACTGCACAGCAGCTGTGAGAGAGGAGTGAGAAAACTGTGAGAGGAACAGCTCTGCAGACACCAAGGTCAGTGAAGGAGGGGCAGGAGGTGCTCCAGGCACCAGTGCAGAGACTCCCCTGCAGCCCATGGTGAAAACAACACTGAGGCAGGCCGTCCCCCTGCAGCTCATGGAGGACCATAGCAGAGCAGATATCCACCTGGAGCCCGTGGAGGGCCCAACACTGGAGCAGGCTCCTGGCAGGAGCCACAGTCTGTGGAGAGGAGCCCACGTAGGAGCAGGTTTTCTGGCAGGAACAGTGGCCTGTGGAGGATCCAGGCAGGAGCAGTCCATTCCTGAAGGACTGCACCCCAGAGGAAGGACCCATGCTGAAGGAGTTTGTGAAGGACTGTCTCCCATGGGTAAGACCACACGCTGGAGCAGGGGAAGAGCATGAGGAGGAAGGGGCAGCAGAGACAAAGCATTATAAACTGACCACAGCCCTTGTTCCCCATCCCCATGTGCTGCTTTGGGATAGAAAAGTGTGAAGTTGAGGCGTGAAGCAGAGCCTGGGAAGAATAGAGAGTGGGGGGATGGTGGTTTGAGTTTTGTTTTTATTTCTCACTATCCTGCTTTGTTTTTAATTGGCAATAAAGTAATCTTCCTCAAGTCTAGTCTGTTTTGCCTGTGATGGTAATTGGTGAGTGATCTCCCTGTCCTTATTTTGATCTATGAGCTTTTAATTTTATTTTCCCCTGGTGTCTTGCTGAGGAAGAGAGGTGAGAGAGCAGCTTGGTGGGCACCAAGGCTTAACCCACCACACTCTCACTAACAACAAAAAACTGAAACAGAGCAGAAACACTGCTGTCACCAACCCTTTCCCAGGAATACTTTGTTCATTGTTCAAAAGCCCTCTGCTGTCCTCACAACTGAACACACTCATCAATTACCAAAAGGTAGAGCCAAGAACAGAAATAATTTAAGTAAAATCAAATGGTCTCTGAGGTGGGAGTATGACACGGAAACAATTTACCTTGGAGAATGCTAGGGATAATACATTGTTCTTAACACAAAAAATAACACTGATAATCCAAGCCTAAACACGGACCAAGAGAACAAATATCTTGCTTTAAATAAATCAGTGTAAATGCATTGATATATAATACATTCTAGAAATGCTTTTAGAAGAACTTACCTCCCTTTTTTTAGCTTCATTTGTGCTGTACTTTGGAAAGAGGTAGGAAAAAATATTCCCACAGCAGCAGGCAACATGTACCAAGGGACCCTCTTTTCCTAAACTTAAACCTGATGCAACAGCCAAGACTAAAGTAATTGTTTTTATCATCAAAGTCCACTTCCCCAAGTAACCTCTGATGATGAAGCCACTCAAAATAGTTTTTATCTGGAAGAAAGAAAAAATGGTATCTCTTATTGTATTCTCCTTTCTTCAGAAAAGAATTACTTTTATCATTTTAGCTGCAAAGCTTCAAAAATAGCCTTTTCAAATGACTAACTTTATCACGCTTTAAGAAAAGTATTGTTCAGATTGCTACACTGAGTCCATTTGGTTGCCAGATGCTCTCCATTTGCAAATTATTCTTAAACACCAGACAAGAACATAAAATATCATTATCAATTATATTTAGTAGAATATTAATCTGCAGTAGCTTCTAAGACTGCATTTATTGGTTTATGATGTAAATTATCAAGCGAAAGTCAGAAAACACTCAAAGGAAACATAAACCTGCAAACACTACACTCAAAGTCATCTATTGTAGCAGTATCACATTTGCACCAATTTTAATCCTCTGTTTTCTCCTTATGTTTTTCGATCTCTACATAAAAATTTAACAGTAGATTTCTTGACATAAAGATGGAAAAGATCAGCCTTTTCCACTAGAAAAGATGTGCCACTTGCCTAAGGTATTACTTTGCTTAACAGTGTCATATTACTAGCCTGGAAAATATGCCCACATACAGGAAATAATATACTTATCATAGGAAAGGACAACATGCCTATAAATAGGTTGTACACAAAACACTGGGCAGCTGTGTCTAGAAAGTAAAGGTTAGTTAAATATGGAAACCAATTTAGGATGAAATCTCTTCTGGAATAATGACACAGAACTACTCCAGGCTTATTCAGTGGCAGGATTTGTCCTTCAACTTCTACAACACACATACATAAAGAAATATTTACACAACTACTGGACAAGTGAGATCAACCAGACTTTGACTTGGGGTTTATCCCTCCCATTCTGTGTATAGTAGCAGACAGCAATTGTAAAAAGAATGAGTTTTTGAGGATATTACACATTTTACTTTGTGACTGTTCCAATGGTTTGTGCTAGATAAGGCAATTAAAGCCAGTGCAACAAAAGATCAACTGCTGATCAAAGGACCCATATTCTGTCAGTGAACCACTGCTGTCTTATCCCTGTAGGGAGGGTGAGGATTGGAGGGAGGTTTGGAAATCACTCTTCAGAAGCCTACTCTCTTAAGCTCAATGCTGGCTTAAAAGGTAGTCCAGTGAGAAGCGTGCAGCAAAATCTACAAGCTCAGGAGATTCTCTAAAATTTGCGGTATTTTTCTCAGCAACAATTAGCACAATTACATTATTTCAATTTGAATACTTGTATGAACGTATTTCATCAAAGTCACAGGGTGCTCCCTCTTGCCTCCCTCCTGACCCCGTAAGGCAGCAGGGCTTTTCACCTTCACATGAAACATTTATAATGTATACATTACTTAGACCTTACCTCAGGTATCCCCGAGCCACAGGCGTAGGGAGCAAATACCTTCACCAGAGAAACTGCTAAGAAGGCAAAGCTCAAAGCCCAGAAAATGTACATTATGTAGTTCATTATGTATGAACCTGGACCCTAAAAGCAAAACCAAATACAAACAAAAAGTCAGAACATAAATTTGATGTAGGAGCAAAATCACTACTTAACCCAGAAGTACTCTTGCTCAAGTACAGCTACACACACATTTTGAGGGACAGTAACTATTACCAAGCCAAGAGAGAATTTGGGTTGAAAAGCATAAAATCATGACACCTGCACATCAGCAAAGACTGTGTTATACAAGGTAGAAAGTGTTCTAACACTTCATCTTAAAAAGAAAAAATAAACATAACGCAGCTATTTTTTAATAGCTATTAGCTGTTAAAATCTACTGAACACTAAGTCTTCTTTATTTAAAAAGTTTTGCAGTAGAAAAAATAAAACCGATCTATTTTTAGTTATTAAAGAACACCACAAATTTCATTTTTTTTTTATGTATAGATATGATCAAGAATAAAATTCTCCTGTTATTAACAGTTCTATACTCTCACAGCTTCCTTACACCTGCAACACTCCAAGCCCCCTTGCAGTGCATGAAATGCACATTTATTACAGTACAACCTATTAATCAATTCAACTGTTGAAAAATGGATCAGACAGTACAACCCAAATCTGCGTTCAATGCCCTAACCTTAAGACCATTATTTCCGTATCATGTTCAGTTGATCTGTTGAGCAAAACCATCAAAGAACGGGTAGATACTTACTTCTGCTTGCCCAATTATTAGTTCTGCCCATGTTTTCCACTGGGGACATTTATCTCTTTCTTCAAATGTGGTCTCATTTGAACCCCAACAACACTGTTCATGGTTAAACCACAAAGCACTAAGGCAAATGCCTTCCTTTAAGTCAGTCATCCAGTCAGCAGCAATATCAATTAACCCTGCCAATGCCCCTGTTGTAGAAACAGTTTTGTATTAATATTCTGGTAAATAAGAATAACATACACAGCTAAAATGAAGAAATGTGCTGGTATTAATTGATGTAAACTGAAATTACAGAAAACCTAAAGAGAGAGACATTTAAAATATTACTGATTTCCAGGAATATATCCTATTTGCAATATGGTAAGATTAGTATTTGCTGAAGAATCTATACCTTGTATATTTCCCCAGGTAAATGCATCTTTTTTTTTTTTCTATGCCACAGTTCTCCAACAGTGCACTGAAACTAAGGAGTTAAGAGTCAAAAGAGGACTGATACATTTTTGTGATAAAAAAAAAGACAATAGACCTTCTGACAAAACTACCTTGCCATGCCTCAGAGAATTCATGAACTAGCCTACTATGTTTTGTATGGAACAGCATATTTGAAGAAAGTAATTCTTACCTTGACAATAACAGTGTTAGGACAAGATAAATACAACACTAACTAAATCCTAGTGACATTCATGTAATCCACATACAAAACAACTTAATTCTGTAACATAGTGAGCATGTAAATTTCCTACTGCAGGTAACAAACAGTATAGAGAGTAAGCAGTTCACAAACTCAAAGCTTAAGAGGGCTTCTGTGTTCTAACTACATGCAGAAAACTTGCTGAAGAGTCCTCACAAAACAGGCATTATTTAGGAAATAGCTTCAAAGGATTTAAAAAAAATTATTTAAAACCCCTTTATTTCACAAAAGCAAAACAGTTTTTCATGGTTGCAGTATACTGAAAAACTACTTCTAAAGCCAGTATTTTTGTGAACATGTACAACTGTTAATTATAATTTACTATTTTTAGGTATTAATCACTACTGGAAATAGCTGTCTAGAGACAGCCACAATTTACTTGTGTAAGTTGGTAGTAGAGAATTACCTCCTATTTACTAATTTGTACTTACTAATCTTGACAGACCCTCAGTCAAAGGCAGCATTTCAGTAGAACAAAATTTGAACTAAATTAATTAAAATACATAAACATAAGATCTCCCCATGACTGAAATCAAGGCTGTACCATTTAAGGTGCACTGGACATACATAAGAGAAACCAACTGAAACTGAAAAACCTAGGAATGTTCATGTCCAAAATTTGCTTGCTTTGTTCTCAGCAGCTTGGGGGTGGAAACACAACACTGCACCTTCCCACCCAAATTATCACAAGCAATTTCCAGTAATTATACACTCCCAGTTTGTACATTCAGAGGTATATAAACATGCTACAAACTTTGCATATATATTAATATGTGATTCGTGAAAGTGATTATGTCTATATCTAAGTAGTAATCATACAGTTACTACGCCTTTCAAACAGGCATAGCCATACTCTGCAACTAATCCAATTTTCCTAGCATTTAATCTAAGACCTCTGTTTTGAAACAAGGATCTAAAACAATTATAAGGTTTTAGCATGTGTAACTAATCAACTGTAAGTTTTGCAGATTTCTTAATATAGGTTCATTCTGGAAGGTTACTGAGTACGTAATTAGTTTAACTTTATTATAGAATTCTTTAGCCTAATAACTGTGTGATTATGTTTAACAGCCTATTCTCATAGTCCTTAGGTTGTATTTGCCTCAATGCTAACATTGTAACTATGTGTAAACAGTTAATCACAAGGAAAGCAGGCCTCATGAAAATTAAAACACAAGTAGAAATGGAGAAGACAGGTGGAGAACCAACAGGAGAAGAGTTAAGAGCAAGGACTGAGAAATTAATGAGTACAGAGAAGATACCTTAACCTTGAGAATAGAAACATCCTAGCAGAAATGCTCTAACAAGACTGATAAGAAGGAACTGCTTGACTGAACGACAGAAGGGGCAAACATCCAAGGAGAAGAAATTATCCTCAAGAGACCCGTGACCAGACAAGGGAAAAAGGAGTAGGGGGCTAAGTCCCCAAACGACCACCGACGACCACCTGAGAACCCCGCGCACGTGTAGTGTAGTTTTGCAACACCAGCATTACATAAATGTAGTAGATAAGCAAGGCGGCGGTGATTTCTTGGAAAACATGGGAATATTCATGTCTTTAAGGCACATAAAGGATGAACTTTTGTTTCAGTGCACGCAAGATAGGAGGAGATAACCCCCATGCGTCCAGTGCTGCAATAAAGATGTCTGCTTAATAACGCTTTGATGTTATTGAGTTCAAATTTCTTAAGTTTGTGATTTCTTTGAATCAGTTTGAAATACTTCTTTGGAAAAACTGGACACAAAGTTTGTGACTTCTCACTACTACACATTTTGGTCACTCCAAGCAATGCTGACAGAAAGCAGCACCACATGACAGTGGACCCACAAACTATCAGTCAATTCGATCTGTAAAACTCATCCTAAAATACATTACAAACAAAACATAAGAGTTGAAGTAGAGGCCAACAAACTCTACCTGTTAAATCTACTATTTTCTGTGTAACAAATTCTGGAAAGGTATGACATAAACATATAGCTAGTCTTTGCTCATGTGTAAACATGCTTTACAAGGAAGTCTGTTTACCAAAACTATACATATACCAGAGCTACTTTTTGGTTCACATAGAATAAGCTAATAGGTTCCGTAACGTGAAAAGAAAAAACAAAACCCCAAATCATAGCAGCAAAACCATGTAGCATAATCAATTAATACACTTTCACAATAAATCCTACAGGAAAAAAGCAAAATTTAGCAGAAAGGGAACACACCAATTTCAATCACAGTATTAAAGAACATTGATAATTTAGTATGTAGAAGTTCAATAATTCTGAGAAGCTCTCACTAAATTCAGTGAGGATTTTGTTTTCCATCTGATTAGTAAACCCTCCCCTCAAAATGCTAAAGCCTGTAAATCAAGGTAGTCAACATTTTCCTTCCCTCATGGAATTATGGTAGTAGTCTGAACCAGCTGTTACCCAGGTTGGTGGATAACACACAACTGCAAAGCACAGTAACTATACTTGCTGACAAATGTAAGAAAGAAATTCTCTGTTTTTTAATTTACCTGATGCCAAACCAGTTAGTGTGACTACTAGCCATCCTGACCATGCATCGTACAAACTTTTTGTCATCTCCCATGCTGATTCTTTCTTCTTGCTGTTAATCTGCAAAGAGAAATCATTATGTATACTTGTACGTGTTTCTGTAATATGAACAGGAGAAAAAAAGTAAGTGTGACATAGAAACTGCATGATGCAAGCTGCAAACAAACATACCCTCTCTTTATACTACAAGCGTTCTCCTTGTATTTAGTGTTTTACATAGAGAAATCAGCTTGTTTATTCAGACATCAAACAACTGACAGAGGAAAGTAAATTTGATTAATTTAAAGAACTAAAGCCCAGGAAATGCATTATTAGGATAAATGAATACTTCCCATGATACACATCTAAAACATATAATTGTAAAATAATTTATCTCCCAAATCTTAAATTATTTTTGTTGAACTTTAAATAAACTATTAGTGTACTACTACTAAGCTATTCCATACAGTTCAAGCTCCTAAACTTCTACTTCAAATGTAAACATATTGCTTTTATCTTTAGACTAAAACCACAAAAAAGTAAAACCAAAAACTGGATAATTACCCTGTGATTCTTCTAGACAACTACTACTACTGACATCTGAAGTTACTGTACTGAAAAAACAATTAATTCTTCTTTTAGCCTTATTTTATTTTGTGCACTTAGTTGAAATTTGTGCATAATTTGTTTTATGATTAAACCTTCAATTTGTAACTGGATCCTACTCTTATAATTTATTCATTCTATAAAAGGAGGGAGACTGTATGTGCAACAAACAGCAAAACCTCCCCCCAACCCAACCAAACCAAGAAAGCACCATACTACACAAGGAAATCTAGAAAAAAATAGCATCCCTAAAGCAAATAAATATCTTTTATAGTTTCCTCTACATTTATGGGATTCTCAAACTTTTTTCTTTTTAATATAAAATATTGTTTCTACAGTAACATGTCTTTCAAAACCACCATGAACTAGTACTCGTTTCTTCTTCTTTTCACATCTTTGACTACATGGCCAGACAGTCTCCTATCATTCAGGGCATATTTATATATTCCACAGTAGTTCTGCAACTATAAACTGAACAGACTTGTCTGACTTTTTTGGTCTCAGACATTAAGATGAGTAGTAGCTGTGAGACCTCATCCTAGATAACCTATTTCCAGGTGTGATCTGCCTTGCCAGGATTTGGTCAGGCTCAGCATTCTATCCAGTGGCATATCCATTAGACACTAACCTACACATCCACAGTGTAAAGATGGCGTTGTGTTAATTACTGCTTAGACATCAAATTATGAAATAAAGTAGTACATGGAAAACACCTTCTTACTTTTCATTAAAAGCATTCAAACAAGGTATGTGTTCTCAGATCCATTGTCCAAGGATCTCTTTTCCTTAAAAAAGAACTAGGTAGTGCAATTGTGGACGTTTTGTTTTTTAAATGACTGTAAGGTTAATTTTTAACCATGTCAGAATAAATCAGCACATACATCCTACATTTCCTTCCAGAAAATTAAAAACGGTGCTTCCAAAGAAAGCAGAATAATGCTACAGTGTTGTCCATGAAGGAACCTCTCCCCTGACCATTCCATACAATGACAATTAATTTTTAACCATTCATGTTGATCAGTTAAAAATATTTTCGGAAAAATTACATCTCCAAATCTGTTCTGTTTTTAAGCTTGATTAATGTATCCATCCCAAAAGTTTGGCAGTAAGGCTCTAAATAGCGTATTTCCCCCTAAAACGCTATTAAACAAGTCTATTACACGAATGACAGTATCCAGCATGTTACTGACTAACACAACTCGAGTCCATTTCATGAAAGAACCCATTGCAGAGCGCACCACTGATAAAGAAGAATTACTGTTTCCCTTCCAAGTTATAAAACTGTTGCAGGACTGAAGATATCAATGAAATGGGTGTTTTTTATATAGCATTTGAGTAGTTCTAGCTGACGTAACTACTTACAAATTTAAAGTATGCACATACTTGTATGTGTTACTAGATCAGACCTTAATTCCAACACCCAACAAAAAATATTTTTCAAGTGTTGTTGTTTATCTCAAGTACCCGTCTATGCCTTTCTCTGTCTTTGCACTTCTCTCGAACCCAGTCAATGGTATGGAAGTCATCATACGTTCCTACTCCAGGAATTGGTTCATCCAAAAGATCCAGTAAATGTGTTGAACTGTTGATACTTCCTCCATTTGTCATTGTATAATGAGTTCCTGTGGCAGAGGAAAGACAGGAATGAATAAATTCTGCAATAAACAAAGTATTCTAATGTTCATAACACTACAGCATATAGAATTTCTGAGCAAGTAATTAAGACATTTCTCATAATATACATATTTTACTTCATCTAGGTCTCTCAGCATTGCATGTTACCATTTTTTTCTGTCACTCATTTGTAGGTTAAATTTGCACATTAGTGATTTTGTATTTCCATTGGTTAAATATGAATGCACTGGTCAAATTGTTGTTCTGTTTTGTGTGCACGCTCCTGAGAAACTGCAGTAGAACAGAATGGAAGAAATGAGCAGCTCCGACACACATTTAAATTGAAGTGTATTTCAGTTTATGAACTACCAGAAGAAAATCTGCCTGCAAGAAAACAAAACCAGATGACTAGACATAAAGTTCACAGCACTTCCATAAGTTGCCAGTTATTTTTAAATATACATACCATTGATTACCAATCTCTCCTACATGTCTAAGCCAAACCTAAAATACATTATCAGTACAGCTAAAAAATAACAGAAAGCCAAGCAAATAGCTTTTAAAAATTATTTTTATTTATTTATTTCAGGTAATTCACAGAATAGCCGTCAGTTATGAAAACTGGAAATACTATATAAGAAAATGTCTTCTACTAATTTGTCATCACTAGCTAGTTCCTTCACAGGCACTCTGCATAGCAATATACACAACAGCATTTCTTTTTAGTGATCAGAATAAGCAGAGCAAGAGGAGTGCTAAGAATTTTTCCCTCTTCACAAGTAATCAAGAAAGTCTTCCTTTTTTTAAGCTTTCATCTGTCATCAGTTGTGCAGTATCTTGGTTTTTTTGAGTTCCTCTGGTACATTTACAGACTCCAAGCATAATTTTCTGCTGGATGGCTGCCTAAATATAGCATGGCCACCCTTTGCCCACCCAACACAAACTGCTTCTGCAACAGTAATTGCTCTAAAGGAAACATTTATAATGAGGTTAATATAGACAATGATTTAAAGCGTCATTACTCTTACTTGTTTGGCTAAGAGCAAAATAATTTGACCAACAACATATGGCATACCACAGCAATCTCTATTCTTAAAGGTGTAGGCCCAAGTTGGCCAAGACTTCTATCAGTTCAGACAGGCACTAGAATTCATTTCACTAGATTGACACTGGAATGGTTAGGGAAGTAGAGGGTTTTTTTGAATTGGGTTTTCCTGGTTGGTTTGTTGGGTTTTTTTGAGGTTTTTTTATTGCAGGCTCAGTTCTAGTTGTTGTCAGCAGAAGTTTCCAACTTACCAAAAAAAAAAAAAAAAAAAGTCTTCAAAGGGCCTACTTGTAAACTTCCAAATGCTACAAATGCCAAGTTCATGAGCCCTAGCTCTCACCAACAACTGACAATTAGATTTAGATTTATACATACATAAAATGTGCTTTTTCCCTTTAAATTTGTGAAGTCTGAGATTTAGCAGCAGCAGTGTGATACCCAGCATTATGTTCAGATCCAAAGATGTGCCTCAGCCATCTACTGCTTGAGAGGTCTCATTTATGCCTATATACAACACAGTGTTTATTTGGACATTTTCTTCATGGTGAAAGGCAACACACAAGAAAATAATACAAAAACCCTATTAAGACAAAATGCAATCTAAAATTTTCAATATACACAAACTACTATTCATTACATATACACATTACATATAGAAAAGTTTAACATTCTACAAAATTCCATTAAAAGATTACTTTTTTTTTTTTAAGCTTCAAGTAAAAGAAGAGAATGCAAATGCAGGAGACAACTCCTCAACAATGCCAACACCATTCTCTCATGCTAGCCTGGCTGCCATCTTTCTTAATATTGTTTTTTTACCTAGTCTACGCCATATTAAATTCTCCTTCATGTATACAATGTAGCTAAGCCCTGTAAATCTCTTCCCAAATCTGCTGCTACTCTCTCTTAAGGCAGATGTAAAGAATCATTACCTATGCTTCCATTAATAAAATGCTAACAACAACAAATTTAATCAGGTTTGCTAATAGAGGTGATTGTGAAAACCTTGCTTTAGGATAAGGGTTTCGATTCTCTTGCCATTTCCAATTCTCGTAACTAGAAAGGAAGTCTAAGATACATCTCTGGCTAGCTGAAAGGTCAAGCCGGTCTTCTGGACGAGATAGTAACAAAATTCATACTGTAATGATTTCTTCAGCTCTCAAAATTAAAATAATAACAGAATACATTATGAAAACTTTTTTTTACATGAAATTAACCTCCTTCGCAAAGCAAGGAGACAGAAATTCAGCCACACTTTAATAATTAATTTCCTACAAAGTTACAATGTGATCAAGCAGTTTCCTGAACCTGAGTGATCATGGGAGGATAAAAGCTTGTCCTCCCCTTGCTCTTGTCCCAGGGGAGTTAGTTTTATGCCCTGCTATATATGAAGCAGTATCAAGCTATAAGCAGCATGCTATCCTATGCCACACAAGGCAAAGGAGAGTTGAGAGTTATAAATGTATCACAAAGAGTAACAGATGATTTTATGCACATCACAAGCTGCTGAATAGGAATTATCTCCAGGGAAGCCATCAGGGATGGCACGATACTCACTGCACCAGATCCCAAGCAGAACTTTAGGAGTAGACCACAAAGCATGGTCATTACCTGGATACAACAGAAATCCCACCAAAACCAGTCAGGTTTCTACTTTGCCAGCATTTGCTGGCACGCCAAATACTGGAATATAAATGATTATTGTGTGATAGGGAGGAGACAAGAACAAGATGTGAAGCTGAAGAAGTGGTTTTGTGGAATACAGAGCTGCTGTGAACACCTGATGCAGCTGAATAGCTATAATCTTGTACCAAGTGAGAAACAGGCAGCAGTGATACCCTGCATTAGTGTGTGGTAGAAAGGCTGCCTTTTAGAGGACCATGAAGAGGACAACTGTACAAAATCTGATGCTCTATGTAAGATACTTAAGTCTGACAGCAGTGGGAGAGGGCATTCTCCAGGTAATATTATGATCTATGTAGCATACAACTACCCGAAAGGAGAATTTAGAGAAATACACTTTTACAAATACTCAACACTTTTCCAAGCTTCCACTTCCCTTTCTTCCCTTCCTTCTCTAGCATTTCACAGTAAGATGCTCCTTCCAGCTATGATGATAATGATTCTCATCAGCATATCCTCATCATTTATTGCCAGTTTCACCAAAATGTTATTAAATTTATTTTCAACTCAACAGATTTTGTTAAAGTCCTCACCATAATATAGATCTTTCATCACAACATTCTAGCCTCCAAGCAGGAAATCATCATTACTCTTATAAATTGTAGCATTTAGCAAACGTAGCCTTCTGGACACTCCCAACATGTAGAAAGTACTTCCCCTTCCTTCCACCCCCTTTTCCCCAGTCCTCAAGTTTCAAGAGTCTTTCTCATGCTACAACTCAATGCAAGTGCTTTTCATCAAAATACAAGCAGCCTTAAGTCTTAAAAAGCGCAACAAGCACTTTCCACACAAGGTATGTAGGCACAGCCTCCACCTACGCTAAGAAAACACTGACGCTTTCCGTATGTACACACCTGAGCCATTCTGCAGCTGTAAAGAAAGCAAAGCCTTTTTTTTTGGTTACATACGCGTTTGCTTAAGGCTTTGTTAGACTGGGAAGCAGACAGTAAGAGTGGCAGACAGAGCTTCTATTACTACTGTTCTGCCAAACTAATCCATGTTACTACAGGGAGGCAAATAGTAATATACTGATCCTCTCAGAGGCTCAATACAACTCACAGGAATCCTTTCAAAGCAAATTCAACACAATCCTTCCATACATAGCAAAACCAAGGTAGCTGGCATCCCTTTATGCACACACTCTTCTTCAATAGCATCTTTAACAAGCCTGTATTCTCAACACATAACTAGCGAGCTGCTGTAATCACAGACTGCAAGCTTGCAGACAGTAAGCTTCTAGACAATAAAAGCAACATCCTTCTTCAGAGAAAGAAGACTGTCTTTTTTAGGTGATTCAGTCACTGTAGAGGTCTTGCCAGAACTACCTTCTAGGAAAGCAGCTGACTTCTGTTATCCTTCCATGCATGTCATTCCAAGCCTTCAGCACCATCCTTTCTCAGCAATCAGCTCTGGTAGTGCTAAGAACAGTTTCAAGTGAAACTGTTAAAACCCTAGTAAAGAATATCACATCATATTGAAAGAAAAAAACTGTAATAAGCTTTACTTTGGGACACCTGACCAGAATGAGGTACGGCAAAAACAAACAAAATGCTACATCGACATAACTGGAATAAGAGTAGTAGATTACAACATCATAAAAAAAGCTCTCAGGTCTGAAGAAGTGGGGGTTTGGATTTTTTGCCTTTTTTTTATATGAGAATGAAAAATAAAAAAGTGCAATCCAAAATCGCCTGAGAGCACACTGACGTCCAACAGAGAAAGCAGTCCTTACCACATTGCTCTCCATTTCCCTCTGAACATGAAGTTACACTGAACGCCTGTTAGCTCCCAACACTGATCCTATCTCTTGCTTTGCTTAGCTAGTCCCTCTTGACGTAAAGCAGGAACAAAGAAATCACAGAACTAATGTTTTGCTATACTAACACAAGTTGTTTCATACATTACAGGTTCCTCCTTGCCTTATGCCACCTGAGGCAAGGAATCTCTCTTTTTTCATATTGCATATATGTGCCTTCACACAAGCAGTCTTCAATCTTGATTTATGTTGGAACTATGATAAACTAGGCAAAAAGCTGATTTTTGTAGATCACCCACAGCATTTTTCAGGTGCCATGCAGAGCATTTTCAAAGGCTGCCTCACCTCCTCTAGTAGTGATCCCATACTCCCCTGTCCTTTTGCAGCTCAGTAGATTTCTTTCAGATTTGGAAGGAACTCTGGGCAACACACAGTTGATTAAAGTCGTGATTTTTTAAAGAAAAATACCTGTTAAGTTTTTCACTAATTTGTTTAAAAAGACAAAGATCATGTCAGCAAGAACTAACACCTTTAAAACACAAGCAGACTATTACCGCCTATTCGCTATGGTACAGTTCAAAAATTTTCAAGGTAAAACATTTTAAACCACTAACAAATCAAAACGTGAGTTGCCGACACTCATATGGTGTTGCATTTTTCACTTCATGCATCTCTTGGAACAAGTCCCCAGTGAAGGAAACCTGTATCTTAAGGGTCCTGCTATCCTGTCCCTGATATGAAGAAATGAAGAGCTAGTGGACCTGGGTTCTCACTTTTTCTTGGTGTTCTTTCTTCCAGGGAGGCAGTGGGTTCCAGTTTACACACTCTATGATTTAAGAATCCCATTGAAAATACACTTAAAACACCATGAGTTAAAGAAATGAGGGAGCAAGTGCTCCATGGTTATCTAAATGCAGTTTCACACAAGAAAGAGGTTTTGCAACATACTTGATGCTCCTGATGCCTGCATAGCTGTTCAACAATCCTTCCCGATCCTTCCTTGTGTGCAGTGCTCCTTCTTATAAAAATAGTGAGAAGAGAAACACCATGATTTAAAACAAATGTTGCATTCTGGGTAATCAAACTGTGCACGATAAATTTTTATGTGGTTCTCCACCATGTAATTATGTGAACAATTACCTAATATCACCTAGAGAACAAAACCACAGAGCTACAGCCTCTCTGGGGGACAAGATACAGAACTGAGTCCTGTCAAGAGGGTGGCTGGCAGACTTAATAAGAGACCACAATTTTGTGATAAAGTTTAAGACTCCTTCTATATGCTATACAGCATATGATATATATCTTCCGAATGCACATCACAAAATATACCACTCCATCTGAAACTTAGCATTTATCAGCTTACTCCATTTTATTAAATGAGACTTATCTCTCAGGACATAATTATACCATAAGGCTGAGCTGATCTAACATACTGCTGCCACCCAAACAGGGGACCTTGCTCCCATTCTTGGTCACACACTCCCACTCTCACCCTTGGATCAGCTCTGTCACCCTTGGGTCCAACTGCACAGTAAACCAATCAAACATGCTAATCCAGCTAAGCTGACAAAACTACCAAAAAAAAAAAAAATCTGCCATTATACAGAACTGGAATCAACCTTTTGTGCTGTCAGACAAGAAACAGTCAGTGCAAGAGCAAGAACTGAGAGATGAGGAATGACAAGCAAGTTCACCCCTTTCCACAGCAACAAACTATCAGACTAGTTATACTGAAATATATAATGCACCCATGGGGTCTTGTTAAGATTTTCATTACATCTTCCTGCTGGAAACAATTCAAAACTTCTACATAAATATTAATATCCAGACACTATACAGTAATATCCATTTCACAGAGCTCAAAACTCCCAAAGGTGGCTATGTTTAGAAACATTTCAGATTTGTGAACAAAACAACAGATAAACAATGTCAATATTGGAGTCAATGGCAGAGCAATAATAGGACCCAATTTCTCAAAGGTATTTCTTTACAAGCTATGTAATTGCTAACCTTTACAGCAAGAACACACTAGTTTGCTGCTGCTCACACATCCCTTTTTCTAGGCAGCACACAACTACACAGTACTCCCCTCAGCAGCCGTCCTTTTGGCTGACGTATTTGACTTATGCTACTCCAAGCAGCATGAAAGGAGGGAAAAAAAAAATAAATGCACCACTGAGAGTGAAAATGAAGCTAATCAGTTTAGACCAAGGCTGGAATAAGCTCTCCCTGACATGACCATCCAAACCTGCTGAGTGCTAAAATCAGCAGGGGCTGTAGCTTTCCAGAGGCCAGATACTAATCCAAGGCTTTGCTTCACCCGTGTGTCCTTGGGTATTAGGTGGCAAGGGGAATGGAGGCAGGAAGCACCCTGAATGCAACGCACACGTGGATCATTTACACTTGTAACAAAGAAGATTTGTACACACAAGATATGTTAGTGCCTCAGCTTCTTTCTGTCTCCATATTCAGACCTCAAAATAGGAGGCTTTCAATTAAAAAAAAAACACCAAACATCCAATTATCAGTTTATTTAAATTTGCCCGTAACCACTCAAGAACAGTCATTAAGCACTATTGTCTTTTCCTGGCTAGAAGTAATTTTTAAATTTCAGAATCAGAGGCACAACATGCCATGCCAGAGTGCTATCATTCGCTACTGTTAATGATCAATGAATTTAAAGTCTTTGTGATGAAGTAATACACTCCCCTCTCTGTGTAACTACGAATTTTCAGCCTGTCTCTTCAGCTGGCTCTTCTGCATCAGAGGCCTACAAGCAGAAATTGGTCTCTGCATTACAATCAAAATGCATACAAAAAAAGACAAAACTATATATACACAGACTGAAAAAAAATCAGCTGGAAAAAATCTGATAGGTGGGAAACAGCAAGACTCAGAACAAGATTTGAAGAACAGGGAACAGAAATAAAATGCTTTACCGAAGTACTGAGTGATAATCCACTCCTCTCCATTTCTTCTGCCAAAAAAAAAAAAATATTTCTGGGTTTGAAAATAACCTTTAAAAAAGTAGGAGTTAAATGAAAGTTGAATAGTAGCACCTCACAGTTAAACCAAGACTTTTAGAGACTTGCATCCAGTGCAAATGCACAGAAATCTAAAAGGCAGCAAAGCAGAGGTCAACTATTGCTCAACGTGTATAGCATAATTAAAAAAAAAAAGAACATGAATAGCTTTGGTATTTTAGTTTAAGTGGAAGAAACACTTCTGTTCCTACGATGCAGCAGAAAAAAATGTCTTTGTTATTACAGATTTCTCTTCTTGTAGTCTTAAAAGCAGAATGGACTGTATTTATTTAGTTACATCTACAATGAACTGGGACTTCAGATATGCAGTTGAAGAGTTTTGGGGATTCCCACACTACTAAACTTACAACTCAGAAGATTCATGGTACTTTCTGTTAATCACCAAAATCAAATGTACTAAACTCATAACTGAAAACCCTTATGCTCTTTTTATACTAGGAACCTTAAAAAAAAGTGCATCAGTAATTCAGTGCCATAACCATGTTGAGTTTCTCCAGGTAATGTTTTTTCTCAAAACACTCAATGTTAGACAGCTATAATCATCTTGATCACGTTTTCTGTCATGAGCCTGTAATTAGTCTAAAAAATAATTTTATTACTCTTCCTCTGCTACCAATAAATTTTCAGGGTCAAACTCTAGCTCTAAGCATGAGTACACAACTTTCACACCCACTTATTTCAAAGGTCATGCTGAGAATTTGAGTCTCTAATGGCTTTCGATTTACCTACTAATTCTTAAATGTAAGAGGCCCATCAGCAGAAATGCAGCCTAAAATACAAAAGTTTAACTTTTACCACTTCGAGGATCTGAACCGGCTCAGTATGCATCCGACAAACTCCTCCTAGGATATTATTAAATGTCCTTTGCCCCACAGCTGATGATAACAAGGGAAGCTGGGGAGGTGGGAGAGGTTTCCCAACTGTTACTATTATAGTATAGTCTAAGCAACAGGAGTTGCATCTACATGCAGGGGTGACTGATGCACAATAAAGGAAATTGAGAGTTATTTTGTTTCTCAAAAAAAAATTAAGTTTACTAAAACTAAGTCATCAGTAAATTTGGTGTGCTCTTTTTATATGTAATTTTTACATCTTCTGGCTACTGATTCAATTGCAGATTATTAGTGGTACAGCATTTCATAAATTTTGCTTGAGGACTTCCAGCATCTGAAAATCTAAGATGTACTTATGTGCATGTAACAAATAAAAGGGAGTTAACAACCCTCGTGCTTGCTGAAGCTCAATTTTTGCTACTGGTAGCCTGGCCACTATATATGTACTGCTATTGCTCAGATTTCAAATTTTTAAAGAATGCTAAAATGAATGCTTATATAGGGGGAAAAAAAAAAAGGAAGAGGGGAATCAAAGATTGCGAGCATGTGCCTGAACTGTTGGAAGACAAGCAAGATACTGATCATTTGGAACTCTGAAAACGGTCCAACCAGCAAAAATTATGCAAAAACAAAGAATTGAGCAACACAATTTATTTACACAACACATATTCCTGCATATGGTTTATGATATAAAAAATTCTTATGAAAAAGTATACATGGCAGTTACTTGCATATATGCAATTCTAAATCAAGACTTTAAAACCCCTTCTGAGAAGAGAAGTAGTACTTTTAACTGTTTTTTAGTTACCAGAGAAGAGAGTAGAAGTGGTTGGACTTGATGATCTCAGAGGTCTTTTCCAACCTTAATGATTCTATGAGTCTATGATTCTAAGTGAGCTGCGTTCCTGCAGTTTTATTTCAGTGTATCAGGGAGGATAAGCAGGTCTGGAACAAAAAATTTAGTACCACATAAAGAGAAGTTTCAGTACAGAGCAAGTTTAAAATCCTGATACAAGTATTCAATAATATCTGTATTTTTTCGTAAGAGATAATGATGACTAATCAATATTAAGATTTAACCATGATTAATAAATACATATTTTAAAATCTTTCCATTTCATGTTTCACAGCATATTTGCATTGAAAAAAAATAAAACATCTTCTTAATGCAAACCAACGGGACCGACTTTTAATAATAATAATGTATTATAATACTTTGTGTTTCACCTCACTGAACAGTAATAAAGGCTGTTAATTAAACCTTAAAGACCCCTCATGACTTAAACAGTCATTTCACCATCACTTCGGGTGAGCCACTGCAGTCAATTAAGTGCAACAAATGCTTTGATGTTATAAAGCAGTTTTGCATGACGGGAACATTACTCTGCAGGACAGAAGAGCCGTCAGTATGTGAATAAGGGAAAAAATTCCACAGGCTTTAACAATAAAGCTTGTTTTCGCAAAATATCTTTATCCATTTTCTCTTAGCTTGTTACTACAATGCTCTAAAAACCTACATGAGAGGAAAAAATCCTGGCAGCATCCTTTTCTAGACTCACAGAAAATAAGTAAATGTCAAGAATTTACTTTAAATTTCTGGGTTTGACAGCATTTTAAGCCTCATTTTAATAGCTAGGTGACAGTAACAGATTACTGTGGTATTGTAAATCAGCAGGAAATACACACATTTTTGATTAAATCTAATGAACAAACTGGTCTGGGGACTCAATTTTCTTATGAGTCATACGCACTTGACAAATTAAGATTTGCAAGAGATTATGGTAACACTGTTGGGGATTTGTTTGTCTGTTTGCTTTTAAACAAAAACTCACTATAGCAAACCGAAGAAGCACCAGTAACACTAGTTTTGAAACACAGTATTAGAATATAGGAAGTACAAACCCTAACGGAATTCAATGAAACTGCAAAAAGTGACAAGCCACAACTGGGGATTCTCCTGCTGGCTCCTAGTGGTGTCACCACAATGGGAACACCTAGTAGAAACCTCGACTGTTTTCATTACAGTATTTGTAGACTGTATATTTAATAGCAATACGCCAATGTGTCAAGACACCATTCTGCAGTACAAATATCTCTACTTTTGTCTTGTAAAATCAGCTATAATCTGGCAATTTCCCGGAATAGACAGCTGATCACATTTCAGTGTTTAACTACAATTTGCAGAGTTTGAAAGTGTAATAATAGGGCTGCTCTGCAGTTTTAATCTTTAAAACTATCTATAAATCTACACTCACAGAATGGTTGAGGTTGGAGAGAACCTCTGGATGTCATCTGGTCCAACCCCCCTGGCTCAGGCAGGGCCACCTACAGCCAGCTGCCCACGACCATGTCCAGGCAGCTTTTTAGTATCTCCAAAGCACGAGATTTCACAACCTCTCTGGGCAACCTGTGCCAGTGCTCAGTCACCCTCACAGTAAAAAACTATTTCCTGATGTTCAGAGGGAATCTCCCCTATTTCAGTTTGTGCCCATTGTCTCTGGTCCTAGCACTGGGCACCACTGAAAAAAGCCTGGCTCTGTCTTCTTTGCACACTCCCTTCAGGTACTTATATACATTGATAAGATCTCCCAATTCACACCTTGCAACGTTCTAAGAAAATATCGTCCTCCATTTCTCAGAAGTGATTCCAAAATCTGACTTAAAGAACTATCCAGCACCTCCTCTATAATAGTAGTCTGGGCAGAGAAAAATTTGCTTATCTTAAAATACCCCAAGCCACATTAGAACTTGATGATATTCTTAATGTATGCGGAAAAACATTCTAAGAATCATAAAAAGACAACAAATAACCTTTTACGTAAAGTACTAAAACACAGATAAAAATACCAGAAGAACATAAAAAAGTGTGACCTAATTTATTTATTTATAGAAATAAAAGTTTGCAAGGAAAGGTGAAACAATGAATTAACATGGACAGAAAAAAAATACATCTTAAGTAAATCACATCTTTATTCCCAGCTTACCTCCTCTCTAATGCCATCACCACCAGCCATAAATGTTGATAACTTTGTAAGTTTAGATAGACCAATTTAAACAAACGTGAGAATTTACCACATTTACTGTTTTTAAACACCAAAGTGTAACCATCAAATCTAACAAAAAAAGACTTATATCCTCAGAATCTGAAGGCACAACTTCAATTTATTCCTACTACAACTTCTCTCAGTACAAAACGAAATCTTTACAGAATGCATCGTTTTAAATTTGCAGTAAGAAACAAAAGGCAAGCTCAAAAGCAGATTTTTCCTCCCCCCCCGAACACTGTAACACTGTTTTCTTTTTAAATCTGCTTCCTTGCAAGCAACAGCGTAAGAACCTTCCACAAAGCTCCAGTTTCTTAAGAAGTCATCAATATTGGCTTAACAGACATATTATAGCTGTATGGCTTTCCCTTCATAGATCGAAGATGTCAACAATCAAGTCTAAAAGCACGTACGGAAACTTCAAAGCTAAACACTGCTCCCATTCAAGTTAGCGTGAGGCATGAGAACAGCCTATTTAATAAACTCTTGCGTATTTGGTCGTGGTCAGGCACAACCACAACTTCGGTTTGTTGGGTTTCTTTGTGCACGAGATGGTTTTATTAATGAAAAAGAAGAGAGAGAAGAGCGCCAGGAAAGACTGCCACATATCGAAGATGGAGTCACCGCCGATGTGATGTGAAGCAGGACTAATCTGCCCACAGAGACAACAATCACTGACAGCACAGGAACCAGCCAGGGCCGAATTCTCCTCCTACAAAAGGCATCAGGCTGGCAAAGCAAAGCAATGGGGTGATCAGCAAGTCTCTACACTCCCCCTGCTTCAAACCTGAACGGCAGTCTCACGCATCCAGATATGCAAACAAGTACCTCAAACGCAAATTCGGCATACCTCGTTTATGCAACTCCCTGAGGGGAATGCCGTCTCCTCCCCCGCCATCGTAGGGCAGATAGGGATCAGAAGAGACCTCCATGGCCGTGACGAACCCGAAGCCCGCCTGCCGGCTCA